>NW_010544086.1:7898-36641 GCF_000687285.1 Phaethon lepturus | reverse complement strand
GTAGGGAAAATTGTCATAAACAGCATATATTTAACAATGATACATACCTGAAAAGTGAAGTTAAAGTTTTCTGTCCTAGAAAAAAAGAATAGCAGCAAAGAACTACCCAAAGAAACATAATCCCAATGAAGAAGATTAAATAAAATAGGTACTAAAACAACACCAGATGTATCAGTGATTCTGTTGGAATGTTGGATGTCTAAAAAATAAGATGCAAGAACTGAATTTCAAATTTCTGTATAATATGTCATAAATTTGATGAGTGAAAGATAATTTGTGAGGTAATATAATAACGGGGTTCACTATACCTTAAAATGTAGCATAAGGTTAGTTAAGTTTGCTGTATCAAAATGTAGCATAGAATCTCCATGAAAATGAACTTTCATGCCTGAATAGAAAGAATGTGATATTAAGGTCATCTTGTCAATTAATCAAATGAGATGGTGGCAGTGGCTCTGGAGCACTGTGAATAACTAGAAATACTACAAAGGCAGAAAACATAACAATAATGGAATATGAGGAGGCACTTAATGAAATTATCAGGTAAGAGGTTTAAAGTAAACAAAGCACTTTTTCACTTAGTATGTGATTAAATTGTGGAGCTGAATGTGCTGGATGTTCTGGAAGCCAAAAATCTAAATGAATTCCAAAACCTCTTAGGCATGTTCGCTGATGACAGGTCTATAAATGCTATTAAGTGCAGTGGTCCAAATGCAACCTCCGGGTCAGGAAGTCTCTAAGTCCCTGACACTTCAAAGGGTATCCAGAGATATTTCACTGTAGGCTTGCCTTGTTCCTCTGCTCTTTTCCACATCAGAGACAATGACTTTTTATGCTCCACTGTGGTAATATTATGTTCTTACAAGTATTGTATAAGACCGCTTCCAGAGTAATTCCTGTCTGCGGTATTTCATCTTTCTTCTTTCATTTCAAAATTACTTTATCTTAACAACAAACTAACAGACCTTAGAGGGGGGTTTCCCATTACGGTAATAGTCACAGAAAACTTGTTCTTCTTTGATCTTAATGACACAAAAGTATAGGTAAAAAAGTGATTCTTTGATAATTTAGTTATTGAGGGAGGCTGGTCGGCACCATTTTAACCATTTTACTCTGTCTGCACAACCAGTCTAGCAAACGTCTGTTCCATTCGCACTGATAGCCAGTGAGAGAGATGAGTGTTGTTAGGGGCGCTCCCTGTTTTTTCTAGATTTGAAAAATGAGTGAGGCAAGTGCTCTGCCTCACTATTGTGCATCCTTCTAGCAAGAGAATAACTATCAAGCAGAAAAGATACTTTCTTAACCCTGATAAAAGATATGTCCTAATTGTAGCTTCAAGAGCTCAGTTCACTGGTATGCTCTAGGTGCTTTGCACTGGCTTGCAATGGAGAACATCTGTAAACCCAGCTGCATTCTATAGTCAGGTGCTTTGCACCTGTGCAAAGCAGGTGGAATGAACCTCATCTGGTTTGCCCTGAGTACAGAACATTTGCATTTTTTAAACCGCTCAAGAGCAACTTCAGCTCTGCAAATGAAGACGTTGCTTTTGGTTCCAGACCACTGCAATATGGCAGTAGACTTACTTCCACATATCAGATCCAGGCAAAGCTGCTCTTATGCTCAGGAATGCATGGAAACCACTCTGTTCTCTATAGCTAACAAATAACCTCAAGAAGAGATCGCTTTAAATTTTATGCCCTCAAAGCCTGTAACTTTGAGGTGCACTCCTCCTATCCAGTGCAATGCATCTAATGCTTTTCAGGAAGCAACACATTTTGGAGTTACCTCTGCAATGGAGAGTGTGGTATGAAGTAGCCTAAGAAATGCCTAACCAGCTTGTCTGCTTACATGAGTTTGATTACTGTATGGGGAAAGTAATTCTCACACACAACGATGCTGGCAAGTAGGACACTATGTTCCACTCAGTTCAATTTGTCAGCACAGTTATACTAGATGTATACACCTCACTGGAGTTGCTTCAGCTGTGTTTCTTGACAGAGTATATGGTCAATTCCCTTGAAATCATATTAGATTTGGCTGAAGCTGGTTTAATTTTTTCCAAAGTTATTGAAGGCTAACATAAAATCAAGATAACTCATGCTGAATTCGGTCAACATTAAAAATACACCTTCTAGTAAGAATTTATCAAAGCAAATGTCAACTGAAGAACGGATACAATTTTTATTTAAAGCCTTTTTGATAACTAGATGAATGCAAAAAATCAGGGGGTAACAAATTTGTTGCTGCAGAACTGTTTATAGCACATTTCAGCAAAAACTTTTCCTTGGTGTCCCAAGTACAAGGGAGCAGGCAGAATGCCTCTTACAACACTATTGTGTTGCTGTGCTCTCCCTCAAACCTCCTTCATACAGGTTTCCAACTAAATATTAAAACACAGGCCAAATCAGTAGCTGCTGTATAAGATGACAAAGACCTTCACTTTGCATAGGAGCAGGAAAATTGCTTCAGACTCATGATTTCTGTTAACTGGTGCTTCTGTAGCCCTGAATACAAACATCAGAGAGACCAAATGTACAGTGTCATTTCCATTCATTATCCGTCTGTTTCATTTGGGTCACGATGTACTTATAACTAGTAAATTAAGTGCAGTCTCAAATGTAAAAGAGCTACAACGTGTTCTGAGCACAGAAGAAAAAACAATTTGAATGCAAGAAAATTGGGATGAAGTGCTGCAGCAGTACCTACAACTAAAGACAGGTTATGTTGATAGTTTTGCGGTCCAGCCAGCTTTCTACTACAAAACACCAGAACATGGAAGGACAAAATATAGCTTGTGTGAATTTGTCATTACAAGTCTGTATCTTTAGATATGGATACCTTTAGCCTGTGCTGTTTCCCCACGGACCTAAAGTGAAATAGCTTGCTCTTTTTGCCTTTGTGTGAAGGGAACCTTTGTCTCCTTCAGTAGAGTGTACATCACTTTCAGAAACTTGGATTCTGCTGCACTGAGTCTGAATTCTGCAGATTCCCAGAGCTGAAGAGTCACTTTGTCAATGGATGAAATTGCAGTCAATCACACTGGAATGATACCCAATTACAGCTTTCTGATAAATGCATCATAATGTTACATAGACATATTGCAAAACTACCATCTATCAGTGCTAGTTTTACTCAGAAGTGTTGAACTGCAATGTCAAGATATCAGTCCATGATTATTTTGTTATATTGTTTCACTCTGTTTCACACAATCTTTCTCATGGAGGGAAAACGTTCACAAATCTTACCACAGTTAAAAAAAAAAAAGGGGGGGGGAAAAAAAAAGAGCAAAGTCTGCAAACCATGGAGTACCATGAAGGACTGCATACTGCTGCGAAGTGAGAAGTGCTTTTGTATTTAAAATAACCACACTTTGTGGGTGATCTCATAAAAGCCAGCAATCTGCTTCCCAAAAGCTCTACATCTCAATTACACAATGATGATTCGAATTAGGACCATGAACACATTTTGAGGATGGAGAAAGAAGAGCTAGTTATGTTAATGGAAAAGTCAAAAAGATATATTTGAAAATATAAACAACTCCCACTCAACTGAATTAATGGAATGGAAGTGGGAAGATGAGCTCAGTGACAGTATTGGTACAGCTCCGTTTCATACCTATGATTAAGGACTCACCTGAGAATAGACTATGAGACTCCCCCCTCTAACATGGGAAAATACCTACCTCCTAACTTCTAGGTAAAAGTGCCTGTGAAACGTTCCTGTTCTCTGTCTCACTGACTGCTGATGTATTTTGCTTCAGTCTGAGGGGCTAAGAATTTTTGCTCCATAATTCCCTTTCAGAAAAATAAGGTATTCTGTTGGGAAGTAGGGCATACAAATTCACATTCCTCCAGAAATATGGAGAAATGGGACCCAAGGCCTTCTGTGTCTTATGGGAGTGCTTTGTCCCAGGGGATAGAAAAAAAAAAGAACTATATCTCTGACTACCATTTTTGTGAACTTTTCCCCCAACTACTTTCTCCAGATTGATCTACTCAGTAAATTCAACCTGCCTTTGCAAATAGTTTCAGGATATTTTCACTGACTGTAAGCATGAAAAGAAAGGAAAAAAATTGTTCATACTAATCTAAATGCATAACTCCAAGCATCATTAATCTCAACCTACCTCTCTTACAAAACTGTGCAGATAGTGCAGTAACGGCCACATGAGAAAAGTCTACTTGAAGTTAATTGAGTGTTTGTATAGCATTTGGTGTTCTAAGACTTTTACTTTATTAGGTGTAATTTTGGTCAGCTCACTAATGGGAAAATATGCTCAAGCTGGAGATGATCCAGAAAACCTCAATATAGTTAATACAAAGATAGAGGGAGTAATATGAAAAAGGTGAAGAACTGCATTTGAACGTTTTAATGTTTTCCAAACACCCTAAGTTCACTATTTTTTCATTTTGATCAGATATTTCTGTTCCTCGGTCACAACCCTGTTTATATAAATCACTGTGCTTCTTTAGTAGGAACCTAGCATACATTGGAGAGAGACTGTACGTAGTAATTCTACAGAATCTGTTCTTAGTGACAGTTTGAATTTTCCTTTATTATATTTCTTTTAAATCACTTAGATTTCCCCATCATAATTCAGTTTCCTGTGACCATTTATTTTCTGATGCTAACACTGAGCTAGTCCAATGACTCCATCATCTCTAAGCTATTGATCTGTCTGACATCTGATTCAACCTGTTCACAGTTATCTGGAGTGCTCCAAAGATAGATCAGAAAGATTCTTTACCTACTTCTCTGACACAAAATATCTGGAAGAATAGCACTTTTCCCCAGATAACAAGCAAGTTAATTTTTGGATATTTGGAGTTTTTGGGTTTTAATTGTAAAAAAAAAAAAAATATTCACTTGAATAGCAAAACAGTAACAAAATACTTACAAAAATGAATGATGTAAACAGAACTCTCTATGATGGGGCCATGGCTCAATAGGGTCTCCAGTGCACTTCTTCTCTAGCTAAGTTAGATTCTTAAAATGAAGTTGAATCACCTTGGAACAAAAGGTAACTAGAGTCTTAATGAAAAAAAAATTATACACAATAAAATAACCTTTTTTTTAAAATTAGCTCTCATTTTTATGAGTACTGAACTGTTGGTGCATATATCATCACACAGATTCATTACACCAATGTGTGTAAATGGGTATTTACAGACACAAACGGAAAGGTTACTGCTGACTGCTGTGGAATTTTGCTCAGATCTTCAGTGGCCTTGTGTTATAATACATTTGTAAGTTCAGTTTACAACTTTGAGGTAGGCAGAATTTGTGCTTGCACATCAGAAGGTAAAGTTACAAGAATTCTTGAAAATCCAGTTGGTATATCTGTATTAAAAATGAGGAAAATTAAATTATGTACAGCTTCTTCCTTCAGAATCATGTTTAGGTCACCTGGAAATACTAGACTAGTTCCAAGTGGGCAGGAGCACAAAAAAAAATAGTAACGAGCATCTGTAAATGGATCTCCAGACAAATTTAAACAGCCAAGTAAAAGTTTCAGATCACTCAAAAGCCAACAGAACTGGAATTTGTGAAGGTCTAGCTAACCTAGCTCTTTGTAGGGATTGATGATGGACAAGGATCTGATTCCGGTATACGAATGTGTCTATCACTTCAGAGAAGTCAGGCCTACATTTTGTCTTCATAGTTAAACTCTCCATCTACCTTTAAAATTAACTTAAATTATACTCTAACCTTGACAAAACTGTACCTACATTTTTGACTACTTCTATTGTATTAGTACAAGATTTGTCATATATGTATTGGTCTTCTTAAAAAGATCTTAACCATCTTAACCACATATAAACTACAAGCGTTATAAAGAAAATAAGGGTGTGTTTATGTGGGAGTCAAAGACAAACTACTCAGGAGGAAAAGGTGAGTCATCAATATTTAGGTCAGTAGAAATAAAAGCACAACTCATGATGGTAGACAGATAGGAGGAAAGGAACAGAGGGGGTGGGTGAGGCTGAAGGCAGGCTCAGAGCAAGACAATAGGCTGGACTGACTCCAGACACAGCATGGAAATCACCAAGCATAACACTGACGAGATGCATCATAATGTGTACTGATGTGCTAGAGGCAAGACTGAGAACCTGTCTCTGTGGGAAAAGTGTCTTATACTGTAATTAACCAGGAGGTAGTCAGGAAAAAAAAAAACAACTTTCAAAGAAAGGATGAACTTCCGTGGAAAAAGAGAGTCTGCTAGCTAGACATCTAAATTAACATGTTGTAAGCAAATTTAAAACTCTATCATCAACTGAATTTTTTTAAGTTGTTGAACCAGAGAGGTAACATTTTATCTCTCTCCTATACTGTAAGAATCTGGAAGCAGGACCATTTTTCTTTCTCAAGCACCAAGAGTTTCTTTAGTAACCTATTCAAAAGGTGCTCAAAGTATATGACAGAGACTTTGCTTTCCAGTATAGGTCATACAAAGCTTCATAGACAGGGGACACAAAACTTTGAAATGAAAGTGACCCAAAGTAAATGAAGAGACATTACCAGATTGGTGGGATAGAAGTGAAAGCTTCACCACCTATTTGGAGATGAGATATGTAGAAGGGAGAGACCTGGAAAAGAAGTATTAATAGCATTAATGACAGAGAGAGAGAAAAGCAAGTTCAGAATTAGCCATTGTAGTTAGAAACTGAAATTAAGAAAGGGGAGAAAAACAGAATATGGTTATGAATTTTGGCCTGATCCTGAAGCCTTTGCAATTTGCAAAATGTATTATAACATACATAGTAAGGAAAATCTAATGTTTTTTTTTAAATGTAGCTTTGTTAGTGAACTATATATTTTCTCAAAGGTACAAAATCAGTAGTTCATTATGCCTATCAAGTCTTTCATTAATATACTGCCATCCTTTCCCCCAGCATCATGAAAATGAGGTCAGCGTTACCATTCTGGTTTTGGTCTTTCCCTTGAGCCTTCTTGAGCATCTCAGGAATTCACTGCCGAGTGCAGAGAATACTTGTTCACTGGATGTTATTCCTGTCTCTACTTCCTGTCCTTTTGCAGGTGATATTGATAGATTGCAATGAGAGAGCAGGAAACTGGAAGCAGAGCTGCTGAGCAAAGAGGTCAATTGGCTGGGAACACACTTTAGATTCCCAGCAATACTGAATGACCCTGGGAAAATCACTTCTATTTTCTGTACCAAAGCTTTCCCACCTCTGATATAAAAATAATGTTGACCTCACTTGCAAACTTCTTTTGAGATACACTGTTGTGCAACTGTGTGTTATTTTCCCTCATTTTTAGTGACTTCAGTGATGTGTTGATAACCAGTTTGGCTTAAGCTCTCAATTCATTTCAATAGCAACTTATTTAATTAGCTACAAACTGACTCTGTTCAGTGATCAATTTCTTCAGGTTGATTTTGTCTGTGCCCCTTATTACTTTTTCCAAATCTTTTTCTCACCACCTGTAAAGGGAAAAAAAAATTAGTTGAAAGAGATGCAAAGTCAGTGTGACCTGAATGAATGCGATATTCAGAACTATGCATGCAGTTATCACAGAAAACAGAGGAGCTTTCAAAATTTTCATAACTGATGGGGCAAAGAAAACAAGAACTCCAAAGAAACTGCCAAAAGAACAGTTAGGTGGGGCTCAAAAGAGATGAAAAAACTGTAGACATTGACTTTCTTGAGATATTCAGGAAAGATCAATAATATTGAGAGCTACAAAGAGATCACACACAGTGGAAGGAAAAAAACTCCAGAAAACTATAATCAGAGTCACGTGGTGGATCATAAAGAATGATACCTGTAAAAGAAATGTTCAGAGCAAAGTGAGAACTGAAACTAGGGCTTAAAAATCATCAAGGAATCTGTGTTTCAAAAGCCAGTCAGGAACAGGGGGGATAAGGTCATTGGTTTTGGATAAAAAGAGGTAAGAGGCTATGAGGTCAAATATGTTTTCCTCTTTCCAAAACTAGGAAAATAATGGCAGTTCTATGTAGAGAGAAAAATATCAAGTGGGGGTTAAATTATTAATTAATAATGAATTATATAGTTTAATATGGCAAGATAATAACATACAAAATAGAAAATATAATCATGCTGATTGAAAGATGCTGTTTTCCAAACAAAGCTAACTCAGGACCACCATACTTTTTTTCTGTTCAAATAGTGAAGTAAAAAGTGCTCTTGTTTGCACACATGTATGTATAAATGCGCAGATAAAATTAGACACAGATACATTTTCTTAGAGGAAAAGAAGATTACTGACTAGGCTGATTTACTGAACTGGTTTTACATATACTGCAAATAATGATAAATGCACAAACATATAAATGAGGAAAAACTAAACTTTCAACTGTATTCACAGATACACAGTTTTTTTGTGTAGCTGCATTTGAAGTGTTTAAGCACTCTTTTGTAATATATGTGTTGCTTATGTCAAATCAGTTCAGTGTGTCTTCAGATTTGCAGAGAGGAAACTCTTTGACTTGCTTATGTTTTTAAGATTAAAGGCCTTCCGTAAAAGGAAGTGTAGCACTTCAGTGCCTTAGGATCACTCTACACCATACTCACTGATTTGAAATTATTGCAGCGCCTTACTTTTTGTTATAAGTGTCTGTCTTTGTAAACGGTAGGGGTTCTGGGCTTGCAAACAGAAAATAATTTAAAATTATTGGTGTGATTCACATTTTTAGAAGACCTTCATTCTTCCAAATTAGAATTCCAATTTGTGAAGTGCTCCAATAACTTTAAATTGCTGTGTACTCTAGATCCAAACCCTAATCTTTCAAAGTGAAGAGCTTATAAAACTGTTGAAGTCCTTTAATAATTCTGAATTAGATTACAGATACATGACTTGAATTTCAATTTAGTTTTATTTTAAATACTTAATTAAAAAAAACCCTAACCTGAACCAACCACATAAATATAAACTCATATCATGTCTTCAATTTCTGATGTCAGCTCTTGAATTTTTAGCACTATCATGGTAAAAAGCTTCTATTTAATTAGTGTGAATAACAAAGTATTGTTGGGAAAAGCTGGGCTTTACTATGGAGTCTTCAGTAGCTCTTTGAAAGGGACACCGTCTTCATTTTGTATCACACCATATATGTGTATAGACCTTGGACTACTTGCAGGTTATTAAACTTTTCTATATATGGCCCACAAAAAACCAGCTGTAGTTATCATTTATAGAAGCAGCTGATGATCTGCTGTGCTAGGCTGGGAAAGCCAGAGGCAGCAGCTGATCAGCATTTGGAGAGCCAGCTGTTTCCCCAAGTCTTCCTTTGATCTTGTACATCAGCAAGAATGTATTTTGCAGGTTTGTTTCTAAGGCTTTACAGTGCAAGTCTTGGTTAGTTGTGTGCATGATTTCTGCTGTCCACCCACAACCTACCTTGAGTTATGAAGGCCTAAAGTGTAGTGTAAAAATGTTTGTGCATAAAACAAATATAAAGTCAGAGAACAGAGTTTATCTAGTATTCAGATACAATCTGCTGGATGCTCATGCCAAATATGCTTTTTTTTGGTGTAAAACCATTAACCCAAAAATTTCTGGACATTTGCAAACCTGAGACTGGAGCAACATCCCAACCAAAGCCAAAATTTTATGCACAGCACTTCTCTAATTCCATACCAAACCATCTGAATGCTCACAAATATGAGAGAACAAGAGTGAAATCTGTATGCACACTTTGGTGAATTGATTTATTGGCATCTGAATTTGATATATACACACAAAAATATAAAAATTTTGACATAAATATGTCAAATTGCCCAAAATTTCATTCCAATACAAACATACTTTCGTATTAACAGAAAAATACAAACAGATCTGTGATCTGTTTTATATTTAAAATGCAGAACAACGTATTTTTCCTTAGCCTGATAAAGATTTAGAGGGGAGCTCAACACTTGACATTGATTTTTTAAACAAGGGCCACATTTACTGGTACATTTTGTCTCGCAGTGCTCCATTGATGCCAATCACCTTAATCAGCTGGCTAAACTCAGTTCGTGCCTGCTGTGCATAACTGAAGAGGTACAAACAAGCAAAGCAAAGCATGCCAGTGAAACTGGCTCAGTATGTTACGAATAAAATTAGCAAACATTAGCTTTAACAGCTAAGCAAATAGAATCAAAAGTGAAGAGATATGCAGGGGTCCTGGTATTGAATTTTATTTGACCCTGCCTAAAAATGGATTTCTATGTCTTTTTTTGACAAGAAGTACTTGGAACAAAGAGATCGTTTTTTCTTCTGTTAGAGCTTCTTTTATATTAATATACTTTTTCCATTACCTTTAAAAAAATGCTAACATAAACCCCAAAAGCTGATGAACTCTCAGTGCAAACTTTTAATCTAAATAAGTGATCGAAATGAAGTGAAATATATCCATCTTAAAGTACGGGGGAAAGCCTCTTTCTCACCCGTCTGCTTATCCTTTAAAGCCTAAATGTTAAAGCAGCTCTGAACTGCCTGTGGCTAACTGAAGACTGTGGATGACAAAAAAATCATGTAAAGATGTTTCTTGCAATGCCAAAGTTGCTGCAGGTTCCTGTTATGAATGAATTCCAAGCATATCCATGCATAATCTGAGTGTTTTCGCCAGCTTTCATGGAAAGTTTATGGTCTAGGTCTACTATATGAGAGTGATACTTTTGCATGTACTCAGTGACATTTCTTCACACCAAAGGCACCTCCAAACGCTCACAGTTCACCCTGGAAGTGGAGATGACTCTCTTCTTTTGCACCACATCTGCAAGCAGATCGGATTCATTATTTCCCAGCTCTTTTAGTTCCACTTCTACTTTTCTGGGGAGTCCAGCTTCAGCCGATAACGACATTAGTCATTTAGTTCGTCTGGCTTTAACCCAAAGTCTTATAGTCAAGGATCATATCATAGCTGTGGATTTGACCTAGAGAATCTTCCTGATGAGATCCTGAGCCAGTTACCATCCTTATCAGCTGACCTCCTTTCATCTAGATCTTGGAGACTACTTTTATGAATTTTCATGTATTGTTTTTAGAAATTATTTCACATATTAAGAAAGAGAAGGTTGGAAATGAAAGCTGTACAAAATTTCTGCAATCTTTCAGTCTGCCTTGTATTTCAGACCCTATTGACAGAAACATTGATTTTCAAATTTGTTAGACTGAAATTCCTGAGGTTTTGGCTGCTTTCATTTTTTTAAATATGAACTGAGTTTTACCTTACTTTGAAAAAATAGGCCCTGCTTTTTGTCAAAACTGACTGTTCATTCAAGAAGCCAGTCTCAGCAGAAAAAAAATGCTTGCCTTGTGTTTGAGATAAAACACAAAACCAGAAAAAATTAACCTGGCTTCAGATTTCACTGTAGGCTTTTCCAAGAGCTCTACTAGAAGCCTTTCTTCATTGCATGTTCACTGAGATTGCATCTAAGTTTGGCCCTGATGCCATCATCTACCATTAATCATTGTTGTGTAAAGATCATCGTAAGAACACTGAAAGTCTCCAAGTAATTTTTAAAAAACATGCTCCAAAAGTCTTCATATATAATTATGTAAAATTAAGAGATACGCTGAAAAGTGTGCCAAAGTAGCTGTTGAATTTAAATTCAGTTTCTCTAGTTCAAAATTGTTAGCAGCTATACTGACCATTGGTACTGTGTGTCAATCATACTGGTTTGGAACTCTAGTACCTTATGCTTGCCAACAGTTTTTGTTGTATAAAAATACATATACAATTTTAGTGCTAGAAGTAATAGAGTCTCAGTCCTTGCTATTGCAGAATCCTTTATAGTGAGCCCACAATGACAGATTTACAAAAGAACAGTGATATTCCCCTGAAGCAATGTATGTTTTGGAGGCATTAAGTTATATGACATTTCTAAACATCCAAACCTTGTCATCAGCTTGACAACTGGGCAGCAGAGGTGTGGCAGAAGGAATATTAAGGGCTAATTGTGTAACATCCATCTCTCATCAGCAGATAAATGAAATTTAGGCCCACACTGACTGATCAGATTGTTGAAGAGAAGCAGGTACAGACTAAAAAAATCAGGTCTTTGAGGAGAGAAACCTGTGTGACACTTGCAGAAAAGGTTTCGTGGAGCTGATCAAACCACAGGAGGTAGGCCAATCTCATGTCGATAGAATGAAGAAAAACCAAGAAATTACACAACAATTCAAAACACCTCTTACAAAACGTTTGAGGAGAATTGAGTATCTACTTATGGCAAAGACAGCTATTATAGGTAGGAGGCTAACTAGAAAAAATTCTGCTTGGATTCCCAAAGAATTACTGATTACTGTAATGATGAAAGTATGATACAGTATTGTGGTCTGAAAACAAACTAGTCTTAGAAGAGCAAGTGCTATATCAGAAGGCAGACAGAACAACTGTAAGTTCAAGACAGTTAGGAAAATACCCTGACCAATCAAATAAATAAATCCAATTGTAAGAGACATGAAATTTAAGATTAATTTCAGAGCCCTGTATAAATTTTTACAGGGAACAGCATGGGAGAGAATCGGTTTTGATGAAGCAAAATCAGGAGACTAATAGAGCACATGAGAATGGGTCTAATCATATCAAATTTATAATTGTGTGTGAGAAGACCTGACATAGGGAATAGTTCCTTGTTTTTGAAGCATTGTTTAATTTAACTATCAGTTTAAGTCTGAGTACAAGAAACAGGAAAAACAGAAACATGGGAAGAGTAATGAGGACGTGATCACCTGGTATATTGAACAGAGAAAGGACCAGATCCTAGCCAGGAACACAGAATCATCAGTGAACATGTTACTTTGTTACTAAAAGAGTCCAAGAGCTTTGTCACAGAATCCAGAAAGCACTCCCAGGTTACCTTCAAGTTTTTACAACAGTAGCAGAGGAATCAATCTGTCCATGCAAGTGTATGCCCAAAAGCGAAAGGATTTTGCCGTGCTATAATTAGTATAATGACTGATAAATATCCAGTGGCAACACATTGATCATAGATAATAAAGGGCTGATTACTGAGCCCTGGGGATGCCTCAAGTCTGACTCTACATGGATGATTAAAAGTTGTCTGCAGGATGTTAAATCTATTCGAAGCATTCAAGTGTAATACAAGTAATTCCCAGACATGTTTCAAGAGCAGAAAGCAAAATTTCATGGTTTGTAATATGAAATGTTTCAGTAAACTCTTGGGAAAGGGAAAGGGATGCCGATGCCACAGTTTGCCAGCAGACCATTTTTCATTCCCTAGCTGCTAGGAGAGACTTGAAAGCAAGCTTGAAATATTCTTTGCCAGCTTTGTTCCAGTTGAGCACAACCCAAGTAGCAACCTCATGCATGAAAACTTTAATGAAAATTGGGGAATTTGAAATTAATTTGTGTTACAAACCCCCCCATATTTCCTAGCCCTGGGTATTAAAGAAAAGGGTGGTTGGTGTTTTTTTTTTAAAGGATTTTTTCTTTTTTGCTTTTCAGAACACAGCTAATTGCTGCAATCTTAAAGTACAATTTCAACTGCAGCATCTGTGATAGTGAGAGAAGGAAAATATGTGTGTATTATTTAAAGAATATTAAGTCTATAAATAAAAAAAAAAAAAAGCTGTTCCAGACAGGCTCTATGAAGTGATTATTCTTAATAAGCACCCCTGCTTTGTTTGTTCTTGGGAGAACGTTTTTAAAGGCATATTTTTCTTGGGCATTCCTTGATTTCTATTTAAATAATTTATACATTGAAAACTAACTAAAATACTGGACCTATGACTATATTTTATCACATGGACTTTATGCCCATAGTGAATTTTGATACTGGAATCAGCTCAAGCAGTTGTGACAATTTAGAGCACATTTGCCCCAGAGTATGTTCAGTCTCCCTCAGCATGTCATTGATCTACAAACAAGGGGGAGAACTAGCTTCCTCACAATGTGATTCATAACAGGCAATGCAGTGGACAGAAATACAAGTACATCAGACAATAGGAAATATTAAAGAAGAGTACCTGAAATATTTTTCTTCTTCAGAGTTGGGTACCTAATTAGAAATAGACATGGAGAATTAGACATCTCCATGAAGATGTAATTCAATACTTTCCCATTGTAGATGACATCTACATGTTTATGGACAATTGGCTTGTTGCTTTCATTGAGGAGGATCACTGAGCCACCCATCTCTTATATGATGGGTTGGTGATTTATATGATGGCCTTTTACATGATTAATTATATTATGGCTTATAAGAGCATTTGGTTTTGAAGCTATAATTCTACCTTCATTTTCCTCCTGAATGCCTGGAGCTTTATACTACCTCTTCCATCTCAGAGAAGACAGCTTTAACCACAACCCTATTCACTATTGTTGAAGTTGAATCATTCTGAAGAAAGGAATGAAATTTCATGGGGGTAAAGGGATCAAATTAAAGAAAGCCTGTTTCTGTAGACAAATTGATTTCCAAGAGAACAGGAGAGGAACGTTTTGGATTCTGGGCGTATTTGCATCATGTTTGCATTCTGGATATCTTCTGCATCAGCAATTTTGAGATAGCCTTGAAAGCAGACCACAGTCCAAGATTGTTCCATATTACAAGAAAGGGATCTACCTTTGTTTCCACAGACAATCATTGTCTACTTTACTTACTGGTTCCATAATTCTTGTGTTCTGTCTGTGGCTCATTTCAGCCTGAAACACACGTAGTACTTTAATGTCTGGAGCTTTGCTTGCAGCCTGGTGTTGCAAGGCTCGCCATCCTGGCAGATGAGATACGGGCAGCTCAGTCCCCTCACACAACAGAAATCTGAGAAGTTTCTCTCCCCTTCATAATAAACATATCAACCAGGATCCATCCCAGCCAAAAAGCTTTAGGTCTGTGACAGCAAGTTGAGGGTGCTAAGCACTCTCCAAGCACTCTCAGGTGGCTAAACCAGAGATGCCTAGTATCTACATTGCATCCCACCATGTTTTAGCAGAGAAAAAAGGGAAATTTTCTGATCCTCATCTCACCTCCCTTAGGAAAACAGTTATTTTCACAGAATTGCAGAATCATTGAGGTTTAGAAAAGACCTTTAAGATCATTAAGTCCAACCATTTTCTACTAATGCTGAAGCTATCACTTGTATTGCTTGGAGGTGGGATCATGATGGAGCCCTGTGTTTACGGACCAGCATTCAGGACAGAAGTGTAAAACATGAGTGACAGAGAAGATTCTTCTTAGATGAAGAAAAAGAAACCCTAGTAGTAACAATACAAATTTTTATGTTATGTCAGCTTACGGAATAAGATGCTTTGGGAAATGATCTTTGTGCTGCTAGTATGCACATCAAAGCTGTTTCATCAGCCCAGGGTGACAGCGCTCTTTCCTGCTGCCTGGCCAAGATTTCAAAGAAAGTATGAAAGAGTCAAACAGAACTTGGATGTTTCCTGTGAGATAGGAGAGAAGCTATAATTAATATAATTAGTTAATGGACATTTGTAAGCTATTCTTGCAATACCATAGGAAAAGACATCTCAAGGTCCTTCCCTGTTCAATGTATTGTACTAATTCAGAGTACATTCACTCACTGTACTAGATAATACAGTTTTTCCCAAAGCTGGTTAATAAGTTTCACAGCCTCTTCAGAAAGGTGCTGAAACTTTTGATTGCCCTCAGTGGATTGAGACAAAAGTAAGAAAGAATTTTCATTAAGGGCCCCTATCATTAGATATGTCCCCTATATGTATGTACTTGAATTATGGTATGGCACCTTGACATCAGGGAGCAGAAGGAGTGGGCAGCTCCACAAGGGAAGGTGAGCTGGGAGCTGAGGCTGACAGCAAGACCTCAGATGAAAGGTGCAGTCCCACAATATGCAAACAAGAGCAGAACAGGTCCAGGGTCAGCCACAGCCCACTGATCACCAGACAGCCTGTAGTGATACGGCAGGTCTGAGATCAGGCTGGGAAGTCTTCAGCAAGACAAGGTCAGGACTGGCATTGTGCAAGGCCAAGAACAGCATAACTACAGCATAGCACAGACATGACCCAGGGCAGGGCCCTGAGCTTAAATGTAACCCTGGAGCCAAAGGGTGAAGCCTGTGTGCATGGAGGTCCCAGCTTTTCACACCTTTTTTCTTATGGCATAGGTGTTTTCACAGCAGGCAAATAAAAAGTTACACAGATCTGGCAGATCAAAATTGAGCCTGAACACAGGAAGCCAAGCCTCTGGGAAGGGGTGGGAAAAGAGGTTGCAGAGGAGGATTATGGAGAAAGGTGGTTACAGACTCATCAGGATAATCAGAACCTGTTGGCAAAATCAGGGCCCTGATACTTGATAAGAAAACACAACTTTTATAAAAGGTGTCCTTTCTAACTACCATTCGCTTTGGCTTTGTTTTTTTAATTGTTTATACGTAATAACTTACAATATTAAGACATACTTTCTTTGGTCCACAAAGTTTCTATTTAACCCAACGGAAGTTGTATGCACAGATCAATGATAATAAAAAAACATAATGTTTTTTGCAGAATTGTAAAATGTTCAATATAGGGCCTTATCCACCTCCTGGGAGGTGATATGGCTTTGTCAACTCTAAATAACTTCACAGAGAACATTGTGCCTCACAGGAGGCCATTGTGTAAGAAACTCAGGGGCTGGATCACTGACCCACTTCATGACTCAGTTTAACAGTCTGAGTTTAACTCTGTGGGGGAAAGAACTTTGTTGATATTGCTTCAACTATTTATTAGTTCTTTTTAAAAATATCATTGGTTTCCAATATGTTGAATACAGTGCTTAACAGGGGTACTTTTACCCAGGAAATCGATTTCTGCAATATTATTGTGTCCCTGGAAAGAACAACAAAACACTGAAAAAATCATCAAAACTATTTCTTATTATCATTGATTTGGCTATGATATGCTTTATAACTTGGATTTTTACAGTATGTCAACTAATTAGCTTCACAAATTACTAAGAAAATTCCACTGCTTCCAATTGACTGTTATGAACATATAAAATAGTTTCTGCATCATCTAAAAATGAAATATGACCTTTTAAATGTTTTAACTTTACTTCCCTTTTTTTGTGAGTCATGATACTTTGGTTATGTTCTATATTATGTTCCTGTTGAAGCACTATTCAGGCACTTAAGATAAGCCAAATGCTTAAAAATGTGTTCCATTGGATTGTAAAGTATGTATTCAGATTATAATAAGTGTTTCATATAAGCATAGGGATTAAGTCTCTTCACTGTTATATGGGGAGTCTGTCCACCCCAGAGATTAGGCAGTTTCACTTTTTCTGTCTTGAGCCTAAATGCCACAGTAATTTCAACTCCCAAATTAGGCAGTTTGAATACACCCCTGAGTCAATTACACAGAGCCAACATTTCAAAGTCAGGCTAAGTGGCTGTACAAATGTATCCTTCCTCCTCTCCCCCAGCACATATATAGACACACATACGACCTTGCACATACACAAGCTGCAGACCTGCTCCAAAGCCATCAAAGCCAGCTGAAACTCTTCTGCTTGTGTCAGCTGGCTTCGGATCTTACATTTGCATTTGCATAACAGTTCTGCTCGATTCTGAAATCTAATAGGTCACATTGGTACAAATCCTGAAACAAGCATAACACAATTAAAAAAACCCAACTCATCCAGCTTTCTACGCCATGCTGATAAACTGCCAAGCATTTACTTTGCTTGCTTCCCAATTTTGTGCTCAAATGTACACGATGAAGTACAGTCCTATTACAGTCTTCGGTAGCAGAAGGCACTTCAGCATTTTCAGGAATGTTCAGCAAATGCAGCTCCCTTTAGAAGAAATCATTGGCTTGTAGCATGTAGTGAAGGAGGTGAACTCAAGGTATCACTTACCCTGGCCTTTCACCCATTCCCAACAGACTGTTCTGTAACCTGCTCTTAAAAACTTGAGATTATGGAGATTCCACAGCTCTCCAAAGCAGAATGATCAAGGATTTACTGTCCCTAGAACTGGGAAGTTTCCCCTAGTAGCCTCTGCTTCAGTCTAAGATCAATACTTTTTTTTTCCTGTCTCTGATGGAAAAGGAGAACAGAACAGTACTTTCTCTTCCTGGCAACCTCTTATATATAAGGAAACTGTTGTCATGTTCCCTCTTAGATTTTCTTTTTCCTCAGTTAAATATACGGTTCTTACAGACTTTCTCATCGGTCATGTTTTCTGGATCTTTGATCCTTTTTGTTACTCTCTTCTATACTCTCTCCAATTGCTTTGCTTTTTCAATAAACATTGTGTGTTAAATTGGACATTGCCTTGATGCCTGGTTTCAGTAAAATGGGAGGACTAAACTATCAAAATACTCTCTAGACACAGATATATTTCTTTTTTCACTTGACTTGCACAGGAAGTGGAATATTTAATGTCTTATATTTCTTAGGACACTAAGCAGAATAGAAGATACTAAGTTTAAACATGACATCACAGACTTTGTCAACAATACACAACCAAATGCCAGGTGTTTAGCTAGGTCTGCTTTGGCATCATAATATCCCAGTAACCCAGTTCAGGCTGCCCCTGGCTGACCTTCAAAAGTTAATTTCTTTTGCATATCCTCCAACAGTCCTGTAGTAGTTTGCTATTTTTCATATTAGTCTTGAATTAAAATGTCTACTACCTTGTGACACAGAAGAGAAGGTGGGAAACAATAGATCTTTTCTTAGCATTAAATATTTAGAATATGTTAGAGGAAGTGAGCACAAAAATGATCTTGCTTTCATATGTTACAGTGTTGACTCTAAGCTGACGACGGTGGTTGAGAAACGTGATCAAACAATGTTTTAGTGACCTATTAATCTAATGAGATTCCAAAGAGGAGCTGCAGAGATGAAAGATTAGCTGGAAAGAGGAGCAATAGTGGTTGATTGTGAATACAAAATGAAATACTGTATGTGGCTGTAACTTCATATCTTGAGTCATAAAAAATATACATTCTGCTGCATGAGCTTTACATTTCATTCCCTTGGGAGGTAGTGAGGAATTTGCTTTTCCAAAAGAAAGCTTTGGTAATTTAACATTATGTCTCTTCTTTTATGTAACCTCGTTTCATTTACCCAGAAGAAAAAAGGAACAGTTAAAACGATTATTCTAGTCCTCCAGCATATAAAGCATGCTGTGCATTCATCGAAGGACCTGAAACTGGTAAAACAAAAAATGTAGGAGTGACAACACAGCTGGAGGCCTCTGCCCTTCATTAATATAATGACTTATTTGTCATGGAAAACGGTGCTTACAGTACCTGCATATGCGGCAGTGTTTGACGTGTTACCTCATGGACACAGAGGCAACATAACCAGAAACACATTCACAAAAATGTAATGTGACCTTTGTAGTTCCTGGCAGGAATTTCATGGGGAATCTGTAAACATGAGTGCAGATAAGGAAGCAGACTTGTATGCTGTCTACATTAGCAAATACTCAGATACATTTTTATATAAATTGTATGATGCTATCCAGAGGAGTAGCAACCTACAACCAGGTTGCTATTGTTGTTTGCATTTCAACTGTCAAAACCACAGTTTTATATACATGGTAGCATTAGAACCAGATTCTTCAATGATTTACATATGTAAAGACAGGACTATCTACATGTATAATATTGCATACACAACTGTGTGCATGCTCAGAATCTCAGTTGTATGAACGATGATGTCTCTTGTATACCAAGAACAAAAATACTATGTAAAAAATTTACCCTCAAGAAGAAAACACAAGATTCAATGGTAGACTGTTTTTTGAAGCACTGATGAAGTCTAATGTTGCAGCTGTTTTTTAAGTCTTTACATTTATCTCTAAAGTAATTTTTAAAAAGTTGATTAAAAGTCTACATCATTTTATGTTTAAATCAGAAATTAAGTGTTTTGAGGAAAATGTGCCTACAAAAACACCTGTCTTCCATAATTTAAGATAACTTCCTAGTCACATAGTTTCATTACTTTTTCCAATTAACTTTTAAAAATTCTCTTTATTATTTGTTTTTCTGCTTGAAGAAATCTATCAAAGATTATATTGGGTCCAAATAAAAAAGGCACATATCTCTATAACTTATTCTAGAAATTATTTTACCTTGTGGAGAAGAAAGTTTGCTGCATGTTTTCTCTGTGGTTTTCACTTTTTTTTTTTTCCAGTGGTCCTGATGCTTTTTAAAATTGTTTTGGGGGGGGAAATCAAATATGCTAAGATGTTGCCTTTACTAATGAAAATACTAAAGTCAGGTGCATTCACAGCTTTTAAAAATATTTCCTACTGTAGTAGATGAATCACTAAGTCTTTCTGCAACATAAGCTTGTAATGCAGTTACAAACAAAAATTTATATTAAACCTATTTATCATAAAACCCTAAATATTTATTCTTCATATCCAAGACAATTTTCCCTCATGTTCTTATCCCATTCCTCAGTTTTGCCATCACACTTTGTATATACCACAGTTGCTATAAGCCTGACCAAAACATATATTAACATCATGGAGGTGGTGCTGGATTTGCCCTTCATTCACGGAGCAGAAGCTCCCATGCATCCTTGTTAAATAAGGGTAAAATATTTGAAAACCTATTAATTTGTAGGGGGAGGTACATAAACAAGCTGAACACAAAAATCACAAAGATGTTTTGGGAAAGTTTACAGAACGATTAATTAAAGTGCCATCTGCCTTGTACAGACATAAAAGAATTTGTTGGACAGAATATGCACAGAGGCATTATGCAATAAGCTTCCCCTTTTCCTGACACCCAGCTCAAGTACTGCACTGCTTTTTTCCTCCGGGCTGCTCCCGTATCCTGGCCACTCCAGTATCCTGGCCATAGTCCTTCTCGATCCGCATCCCCATCCTTGGATCCCCAGCAATGCCCTGTCACCAAGTCCTACCTTTCAGGCCACACTTCTCACTTGTACACCAGGGGTACCACAAAGGCAGCTGCATCAATAATATTATCTCTCAAATCTAAGTGTCCATTTTTCTAGTAGTTACTTCCACGGAACTCTCTCCAGTTGAACGGTTTCACATAAGCAGTGAAACATTTCATGAGTTTCACATGGTTTCACTCATGGAAGAACTATGGTATCCAGGTGGAAAGTACTGCAGCATGATTTCCCTCGCAATCTGCTGACTTCTGCCAGGACTTGTACTGGGACTTCTCACAATAAACGTACGTTTCCCAATGACATTGAATAGTAATGACTGACAATTAAGTGGAACAATGTTAGCATGAACTTTGCTTAACAAAGAAACATTTTTTTGCAACTACTAGCAAATATTTAATTGCTTATTGATGTTGTGAACAAATAAATAAAGGGGAATCTTTTCCTGGATATTCAGCACAAGTCATACTTACGACCTTATATAGGTACTCCGTACTTCAAGTGACTTCTCTTAGGAACTGTAGTATTTGAAAAACATCAAGCCAAGTAGTTCTAGAACATGGAAATGACAATATGTGTTATCAGTCATTTTTCTTTTAGAAATTGTAAGGGAGGTCTTGATAAGAGGAAAGAATTTCACTACATGTACAGGGGACCTCTAAAACATGTTTTGATAGAGAAGTATGTTTCTGTGATGATGATTATTATTTGCATTTGAATTGGAACTGATTCCTAATTCTGCTAAGTATTGCAAAAAGTTATTCAGTTAACATAAATCTGTTTATATTTTCTATTTGATGTAGTATGAGTTTATTAATGAATAATAATTTATATTTTAATATAAATTATACTGACACTATAATAAATTATTTGAATGAGTAATTAATTCAAGAAGAAGGATATTACATAGCCTAAGTTACAATGTATTATGTGTACCCTGTACATTTTTAAAAGATTGTTATGATTTAAAGGACAGAAGGATCTGCTCTGATTGTCTAGTACAGCAGCATAGAATTTTACCATCTGGAATATGTGACCAGTGATCCTTCCTTACTTTAAAGGCCTATTTTGAGACTTCATGGATATTATGTGATACTGAAGTGGAAATGGTTGCAATTTCACAAGAAAGTTGAACATACAATTACCTTTGAGTGTATGAGTAAATCTACTGAAATCACTGGCATATGAAGTTATAGACATATTTAAATATTATGTTGAACCATGGTCTTAGAGAAGCAATGGATTATGGTTTTTCTAAATGCCATTTCCTACATTAAAAATCTGAATTTTTAAATAATTTTGTCACAGAGAAAGTTATTCCAGGGTTAAAATTGCCAAAGTTAAAAGCAAACCAAACTTTGAGGGAAATTTGGTCAGTAGAAGTGGAATTAATTCTGTTTAAAATCTATTAATTCTGATTTTTTTTTAAATAGTTAAGTAAGTTCACAATTGGAAGTTTGTGAACCTTAGAGCTATGGAGCAGTAACATATTTGCAGCTTTAAAGCAAGTGAAATAATATTTTTCCAAAGCAGGCATTTTTTTAACAAGTCATCAAGAATTAAAGTACTAGTACTAGTATTGTTATAAAACTTTAACAGGAATCTGTATGAAATTCCAGTTTGCATTGTACTACATACTGCTATTAATTAACATATAACTGAAAATGAAGGATAGCTTAATTCAACTAATCTGCAATCATTTTAATTAATTTTAATGTGAGATGGCCTGAAAGATAAAAAGACACTAGACATTAAAACACAACCATAGGAAAAGTTGCATCTGAGGTCACTGTTTCTGTGTTTCTGACCTTGAGTGTTTTATTTCTTCTTTTTTCCACAAGTGCTGACATCTTTGCATGAATTTTTATCATATGACTTTTAGAAAAGTTAGACTCTTTAAAGCATTTACTAGTACTATTTTCATATGCATCCACCTGTAAAACTAGATATCTTACTCATTGAAATCATAGGGAAAAAAAGATCAATAAAAACTTTCTAAAGTAAGCTAAAAATGGTTTTCTGTTCCTGTAAAATAACTCCTCCGTGCATTTTCTTTAAAATGTCATGACTTCAAAGTTTGATAGCTGACAGCCCTGCAGGGTTAGAAGCAAGGTCTGTGTGTCCAATTGGAAAGCTGAGAATTTTTCCCTTTACAGGTTATTGCCTTTAGCCCTGCAGGACTACTAGGTATTGGACTTAAAAGCAGTGACATTTTTAAATACAGAATAGATGTCTCTGGCTTGGGATTAAAACTTGACCATTCTAAGGGTCAGGAGGTATAATTTTACACAGATAAAGGCTACACTGTGAAGAAGCAAATGTTTTTTTAAGTGCTTAACAGCTAAGATGATGCACAGAATAAAAAGTGTTAAGCCATCATTAGGGCAAATCTAAAAGTAGACCTTATGTATTGTATCAAAATCAGATGAGATACAGTAACAAATATCACGATTGCAACACCTGTTACCTATGTCTACTATATATATATACAAACATACATATTCTATCTGTCTTGATAGAATACTATGAAATATTTCAGGGTGTGAGTACCCTTGTAAAATCCCAATTTTACACTCTAAAATTAAGGAAATAAGAATTTTTTTTCTCATATGACATAAAATATTAATGTAAAGCAAAAAATATTTAATTCAGTTCAATGTCCACTTATGTGATGCCAAGAAATTCAATCTGTAAATTTAGGCTGTCATTGTACCTCAACATTACATTGAGACTCAACTAAGATACTGCTGTCTCAATGATTAAATTGAATGGAAAACCTTTAAACCAGGAATAATAGTTAAAGATAGATAGATAGATAGATAGATAGATAGATAGATAGATAGATAGATAGATAGATAGATATAAAATCTATATAAAGATTAGTCTAGCCCCAGCATCCTACCTGCCACAGTGGCTGTTAACAGATGCCTAGAAGGTATCTGCTGTGCCTTTAAAGGTCTGTTCTAACCCAAACTATTCTAAGAGTGCTTAAGAACAAGGTACTCATAAAGTAGAAATTCCCCTGGTATGCCTTCCAAATTCCAACAGGTTTATGATATACAATCAGATTTTTTATCTTTTTGTGCTGTAGCCTTAAAAGATTTTTTTTGTCTGTGAATTTATCTAATCACTCTTTCAGTTTGCATAATCTTCTGTCATTTATAGCCTCCTGTGGCAATGACTTCCAGTTTAACTACTCCCTGTGAGAAAAAACATCTCCTATTGTTTGTTTTGAATATACAGCCTAATAGTTTCATTTAATGTCCTTAGAGCTTACATTACAAGGAGTAACAAACAATCATTTCTGGTCCATTTTCACTATGGCACTTTTACAGACCTTTATCAGACCTCCCTTGACCACCACTTATCCAGACTGGAGGGACTTACCTTATGGAAGCTGTCCCATATCTTCTGTCACCTCATCCCCTTTCCCTATTTTTTTTCCCTACAGCTTTCCTAGTTCCACTAGGTCTGTTTGAGTTAAGAAAACATCAGAACTACATACTGCATTCAAAATTTGGTCATACCATAGACTTTTTTAGAGTGGCATAGTCATATTTTGTGTTTTGTTATTTCCAAACCCCTGCCAAAAACTAATATAACTGAAGAACACATCATGCACTTGACATGCTCTAGCATATTTGAATTAAAATATACACATAAGTTCCTCCAATGCATAGTCTATAGAAAGGCGTTTGCTTATATGTAATTTTAGATATCATTTAGCTGTCTGAGAGATCAAAATATAGTGCCAGGTTCTGATGTGAGTTATACTGAGGATACTCCATTGAAGTTGACAGGTTCGATCAATATACAGCATGCACTGACATGAAGTGGATTCATGACATTCCCTGAATACTATATATTCACAGACAATGATTGCAATTGCACTCATCATTATGTAATTTCTAGGAGATATATTCTAGCTAATAAGCTTCATGTACTAAGTAGTCTGTATATAATTCAGATTGAGTAGTGTAATCTAAATTAATTGTATTCTTTATTTATTGCACTTTTAAAACATCAAGTAGTGTGAGAACATAATAGTATGCAAATTACTTCAAAATGTAAGAGATGCTGTAGCAGTTTCTACTTGTGACACTATGTCTGACTGAAGGGAAAGGCATTTCAGATTTGGAGTTTTAAACTAAAGCATGCCACATCTGTGGGACATATCACAGACAAATAGACAGCTTGTGGTATGCCTTTCATGCCAATGAGAGTTGATTCCATTCTGCAAAAACTGCAACATTAACTGAATAATGTTACTGTATATGTTTTAGATATGTATACTTTCAATATTCTATGTAATATCATGTTCTAAGCATAAAAAATCGTGTATAAGACCTCCATATAGAGGAAATAAATATAGCACTGTATTTGGTTGCACTGTCTTTTGAGCCTAGAAGTAATTTACCTTCAGATTTTTATTTTGGCCTTGAGTCCTGAGAGTGTCTCTTAATTTTCCCGTGCCTCATGTTGAGATTCAGGATGACTCTGTCCATCTCTGTTTTAAGGCTTTCAGCTGAAAGGTGTTATGTAATGTGGGTAGACCATTAGTGTATTAAAACTGATTATTTTGGGAGACTTTTTTCAGTCCTTTTCTACCATACCTGAAGGCTGAAGGGAACACACCAACTTCACCAGTCCACGAAGACAAGCCCATTATTACAATCCCTGTACCTGCAGAGCATCAGGAATTCTTCTTGTGGTGTATCCCACAAAGAAGCCACACACAAACAAAAAGTATTCTCAGGAGATGGAAGAAAGTGGATAGACTAGTAAATTTTTCTGATTTGTTCAGATGCTTTTTTTGGCGTCTAGTTAAGGCACATACTCCCCAACATCTCCTCTATCCCTTTTTTTTTTTCAGACTGTGAAATAAAAGCACTTATCCTATCTCTTAACCAATTTATAGTTTTTAATGCCAACAGTCACATTTGTCTAAACACACAGTCTAGCTGAAATGGATTTACCAGAGGAGTAAGAGGAGTTAAACCCTGTGTTGCCACTGTCATAGAAGTTAGTTCTGTGAATTACAGAGTTTTCAATGTACAGCTTACATCCATCAGCTTCAGCAACATCTGAGTTATTTAGTTTTGGTTTTTAATTAGATCATAAACAACACTGTAAGAAAGCTTTGCATTTAGCTATATTGCATTACATTTGCTACTAGCTAGGCACATACAAAGTCACTGTATCTCCACTGCTTGCACAGATTTGTTGCATTGCTCCATTTTAATAAAGTCTGTCATTATATGAGATAGCCAGATACCTGCCACCATAGGTATCTCAATCCTTAATGGGCTTTGTCAGACCTCCTTTCCAGTCACCACACAACTCTGGAGAATCCTAAATCTGGAGTTTCTTATGCATTTTATGTTAAGCTGCTTGGCCACCAAGTCTTCATTCTAATATGCTCAGAAGAACCTCAACATTAGCTCTCATCAAGAAATGTAAACAGGACATCTCTATGCCATTCTTGACGGTGGCCTTGACTTAGAAATGAATTGGCTGGCTGCTACATAAAACATGGACAGCACATGCATGAGGACCTGTAGTGTAGTTTTTTGTCAATACTTCAATGGTTAGAAAATTCACCCAGGGCAGGACAGATTTACCCAAGGTGAGGTCTCATCTGTGCTTGCAAAATTCAGAAACTTTTCAGGAGGAACGACTTGGTCTCCAGGCTGGAAGACATTTTGGAATAAGGAAGCTTCTCTAATTAGCTCTGTTCACCATTAGTCCTATTCATTCATATTATAACTAAATATTGATTGTCTAAAGGGAAAAATTGTTCACTTTTACAATCTGTAGTTCAGGTTTTCGCTGAAGAAAGATATCGAAGAGAAGATGTTAAGCACCAGTTGCTACAAACCACTTGTCACCTCAAACTGGCTAATTACTATGTGTCTGATCACAGCCAAGGACCCGTAGCAAGCTGTATGCCTTTGTCCTACTGAGGTATTTGTATCAAATGTGTTTTTAATGTGCAGACTGATAACCAATAAAAGATTTGGTGCAGGTTCAATCAGGGTGCGCTCTGACTCACCAAAGTGAGAATAAGGAGATAAGCATTACTGTTACTGAAGCAGTTGTTAATTGGCCAGTCAGGTACACAAGATAACATCTGATCTAACAGACATCTCAGGAAGAAAAAAAATTACTTCTTTTAATTAAGAGAGATGGCCAGATTATCTCCCAAATAAGAAAGAAATCAATCCATTTGAGGAAAAACAGATTAGATCTGTTTAGACTCCTCTGGAGGACTTACAAAAGAGGATTGGTTATAAAAAGCAAGTGTCTTATGCAAGGAAAAGGACATAACCTGAGGCCTAACATATATAGAAAATAGAAATCTTTATAAACTGAATGTTTAGGAAATCTTGCAGAATAACAGCTGGATAAATGGGGATACGTGCTGCTTGAAATAATCCCAGTGTCAGTAGAGTAAATGTCAGTTTTATTTTATTTCTTTGTTTGTGTCTTTTAAAAACATTTGTAACCATGTCCTTTTCTCTCTCTCTCTCCCCCCCTTCTTTCCTTCCTTCCTTCCTTCCTTCCTTCCTTCCTTCCTTCCTTCCTTCCTTCCTGCCTTCCTGCCTTCCTGCCTTCCTGCCTTCCTGCCTTCCTGCCTTCTTGCCTTCCTGCCTTCCTCTCAACCTGGCCTGAGTTACATTTGTTTTCAAAGTGTAAGCAGACAGGAAAAAGTCTATTTCTTTCTATAAAATTGTACACTAAGAACTTAGCTCCAGTTCCCATATCTCCACAGCATGTTTTTCAGAGAATCAGAGTTATAGGATACACAGTAGGATTGTGAAGGAGCAGCATGGAGCATGACCAGAGGAGGCCACAAAAATGGCAGAGGGATGGAACACCTCTCCTATGAGGACAGGCTGAGAGAGTTGAGGTTGTTCAGCCTGGAGAAGAGAAGGCTCCGAGGAGACCTTACTGCAGCCTTCCAGTACTTAATGGGGGCTTAGAAGAAAGATGGGGACAGACTTTTTGGCAGGGCATGTAACAATAGGACAAGGAGTAATGGTTTTAAGCTAAAAGAGGGTAGATCCAGACTAGATCTAAGGAAGAAATTTTTCACAAGGAGGGTGGTGAAACACTGGAAGGTGTTGCACTGAGAGTTGGTAGATGCCCCATACCTGGAAACATTCAAGATCAAGTTGGAGGGAGCTCTGGAGCAACCTGATCTAGTTCAATATGTCCCTGCTCATTGTGAGGGGTTGGACTAGATCACCTTTAAATGTCCCTTCCAACCCAAACGGTTCTGTGATCACAAGAACTAAGGACAGAGAAGCTGATAATCAGAATGGTTCTTAGTCATGCAGTTAAGATATGAAGGAACATGTATGAAACCTGATGATCTTCAGAGAACATGTAGCACTGATGTTTGACTGCTCAATCCGTTGAATAAGTAATACTAAGTGGAGAAGGAACTGGAATGCAGGTGCCAATCCCTGTCTTTCTGCAGCATAGTTACAAAGTCTGTGCTTTGCCTCCCCTTCTGGCCCAATGCATAGCTCTGTTCACTGAGTACCTGCTTCAACAAGAAAGGGTGAGGGTACCCTCACATCAGAATGTACTGTAGTCTAGGCTTAGGTCATCTGATGCAAAATTTCTATTCAACGCCCCTTACGCAGAGAAGGAAGTCTAAATTTACCTCTTCTATGTCACAGCCCCTGAATTGTTACACAAAATGTGACTCTCCACTGGACATCTTTGATGTGAAACCTAACTTCACAAGTCTATGGGGCCTGATGGGATTCACCCAAGAGTATTGAGGGAGCTGGCGGAAGAGCTTGCCAAGCCACTCTCCATCATTTATCAGCAGTCCTGGTTAAAAAGGAAGGTCCCAGATGACTAGAGGCTTGCCAATGTGACACCCATCTACAAGAAGGGCCAG
>NW_010544086.1:0-7842 GCF_000687285.1 Phaethon lepturus | reverse complement strand
AGGGTGATCCCACGGCATGTGAAGGACAACCAAGGGATCAGGCCCAGCCAGCATGGGTTCATGAAAGGCAGGTCCTGCTTGACCAACCTGATCTCCTTCTATGACCAGGTGACCCCCCCTAGTGGATGAGGGAAAGGCTGTGGATGTTGTCTACCTGGACTTTAGTAAAGCCTTTGACAGCGTCTCCCACAGCATCCTCCTGGAGAAGATGGTGGCTCATGGCTTAGACAGGTTTACTCTTCTCTGGGTAAAGAACTGGCTGAATGGTCGAGCCCAGAGGGTTGTGGTGAATGGCGATAAATCCAGCTGGCAGCTGGTCACAAGTGGCATTTCCCAGGGCTCGGTTCTGGGGCCGGTCTTGTTCAATATCTTTATCGATGATCTGGATGAGGGGATTGAATGCTCCCTCAGGAAGTCTATAGATGACATCAAATTGGGTGGGAGTGTTGATCTTGGACTTGATGATCTTGAAGGTCCTTTCCAACCTTAGTGATTCTGTGATCTGCTGAAGAGTAGGAGGGCTCTGCAGAGGGATCTGGACAGGCTGGATCAATGGGCTGAGATCAACTGTATGAGGGGTTTAATAAGGCCAAGTGCCGGGTCCTGCACTTTGGTCACAACAACCCCATGCAATGCTACAGGTTTGGGGAAGACTGGATGGAAAGCCTCCCAGCGGAAAAGGACCTGGGTGTGCTGATTGACAGCTGTCTGAACATGAGCCACCAGTGTGCCCAGATGGCCAAAAAGGCCAACAGCATCCTGGCCTGTATCAGACATAGTGTGGCCAGCAGGAGTAGGGAAGTGATTGTGCCCCTGTACTCGGCACTGTTGAGGCCGCACCTCAAATACTGTGTTCAGTTTTGGGCCCCTCACTACAAGAAGGACATTGAAGTGTTAGAACATGTCCAAAGAAAGGCAATGAAGCTGGTAACGCGTCTGGAGAAGAAGTCTTAGGAGCAGCTGAGGGAACTGGGGTTGTTCAGTCTGGAGAAGAGGAGGCTGAGGGGTGACCTCATTGCTCTCCACAACTACCTGAAAGGGGGTTGTGGTGAGGTGGGTGTTGGTCTCTTCTCCCAAGTAACTAGTGATAGAATGAGATGAAATGGCCTGAAGTTGTGCCAGGGGAGGTTTAGATTGGATATTAGGAAAAATTTCTTCACTGAGAGAGTGATCAAGCATTGGAACAGGCTGCCCATGGAAGTGGTAGAGTCACCATCACTGGAGGTATTCAAAAAACATGTGGACGTGGCACTTGAGGACATGGTTTAGTGGGCATGGTGGTGTTGGGCTGGTAGTTGGACTTGATGATCTTAAAGGACTTTTCTAACCTTAATGATTCTGTGAGTGATTCTGTGATTCATATTTTGAAAGCATGTAAACACAGAGGTCCAAAAGAAAGCTCTTCTCTCTTTTGCATCACCAGAGCAATAAGCATCATTTCAGTGCCTGACCCCTTAACGTGTTGCTTCCATCGTTCTCATTTTGTGGCTCAGCTTTCTTCCTACCTTTTGGTTGGCATCTCCGGAACCTGGTTCAAAGCACTATCTGAAGAGGCTGGATATGTACTGTTTTTAGTTTTATCTGGACATTCAGTCTAGAATAGCATAGGATGTTTTAACAGTAACCATGATGGAAGCCCAGCCTCTCTTTTTTGCCTCATCAATTCCCTTTCACACTTGTTCCTCTCCCTGCTGGTCATAGCTGGCCTTGAAACTTGAACTAACAATACTGTGCTTTATTGCTAATCTTGTTATTTGGAAGAAACATTAACAACATCTACAGCCCTGATACAACCTTTGACATTTTCGACTTCCAGGATAAACTTCTGACCCCCTAATATTTTCAAGCCCCTGGTGATAAACAATTTGCAAGGAACTTTTTACTAAGAGTCCCTGTGAATAATAGTACAGTGTGAAAGATTTCACAATTTGATCATTGGTAAAAGACTATATGGCAATGTTTCCGTAGATCACCATAAACCTAGACAAATATTTATACAGTCTGAACAAATGAATATGAAAGATTTTACTGAGTTTGTGAGGAGTGAAAGCTAATTAAATATTTGTGGAAGTCTATCTTTTTTTTTCTATTAAGTATCTGATAAAGTTATCCTATAAAATTAACTTACTTGAAATTGAGCAATTTTATACATATACAAAATGCTAAACTCATACTTTACACTTTGAGAATATACATTTTAACATAGCAAGTCTCTATATGACTTTCCTCCAAGAAACCAAATGTGTCATACAGCAACTAACATCATTATCAGAGTATATCTCCCCTTCACATTGCACAAACTTAGCAAAACTATATTGAAATGAAAGGCAGAATTAGAGTACAGACTGATACTCAGTAGATGAGACCTCATCAGGAAGGAAGGGAGACAGCAATGCGCTGTAGAATTTGTAGTAGAATTGACCAGTTTGCATCAATTATTGTTTTTATGAAAACAAGAAACGTTCCTCTGTTGCTTCCTGTAGTTTCTAGGAAATCATCATCTTGGGACAAGAGAACCTGGAAGTGTGGCCTCTTGTCTGCTCCATTCATTCTGGAGGTCCATAGAGAAAGAAGTATAGTTTTTATAAATCTTCAGCAGATACCTACTGTACATTTAATGCCCAGTACTTACTCCTGTGCTACTTTCTCTGAGAGCATCTACAGGGTCAGACAGAAATGAAGCTATGGAAAGCGATTCGTTTCCCTCAGTTTTTTTGATGCAGCAATAACCATCCTCTTAGGAGATTTTCTCTATTATCTTAGGAAAGGGGGGATAATGCTTTTGATCAAATGTCCATCCATTAGGCTGTTTAAAATACAGAAATAGAGCTGAATGACTGTAGTTTGTCTGATGTTGTTCAAAAACATGAATGGATCCTGTAACTCCAATAGTGATAAACTTGTATTACGGCAGTAGTTCAGAGCACCAGTAATCAAGAATTCTGCAGTAGGAGGCAGGAAACTTCTAGTATTCATCTCATCCAATTTTTGTACAATATTAGGAAGTTAATGTAACAATGTATGCTTATAACTACAGTAGTTCTGTTATACAACCTATTTTTTAAGGGTTTAATATCTCATCTGTTTTAAATCACATTGGAATAAAACTTGGTTTCCAGCTCAGAGGTGCATTTTTAAAATAAAAATAATATTCAAATAAGATTTATTTTGATATAAAGATCAGCAAGAAAATTAAATTTTCAAGGTTTTGTACTTTCTTCGGCAAAAAAAAAATTCACAACTATGTCATTGAGGAAAAATAAACAATTCCGTGTCTGAATTGGAAAAGTAGTCTTATTCTTTATGAAAATGAGCTCCCCACAGTATTCTGGTTGGAGATCCAATTGCAGGATATTCATCACCCAGCTTTTTCTTCTGATGCCACACAAATTCAGTCATCATTTTGGGGACATTTGTGGTATCTTAGACATGTAGTCACAAGGCAGTTATTTTTGTCCATTATATTTCTTTTCACTTCCGTGATTTCATGCATTAGTTTTTCTCAATTATGCAAGGGGAAAAAAAGCCCTAAGTCATAATGACATAATGTTAATCATATTTACAATTTCAGGGTAAACAATACCTACAAAAAACCTACAGTTTTATGTGTGACATTATTAAGCAAATTGTGTTTGCATCCAGCATTTCTCTGAGTGTTTTCTTTTTCTTTTTCTTTGCTTTTTTTTTACTTTAGGAAAAACTGTGGAGGTAAACCAGATGTTGCCATATACTACTGGTAGGGGTACGATTGATCACAGTAGAAATTATGCATACTAAGAGTTAGGTCATGTCTCAGACATATGGACGTACACAACTAAAAGGAGACTCCTGCAGCTGAGCCTTTCCTATGGCTTCCCTGGGATTTTAAGTCCAGGTGTAAAGAAGTAAGCAGGTGTTGGAAGGACTTTATCTTCACTAACGTGCCAGGCAGCACATCTGAACAGGCACAGTGATGTACATAATCTGCTACTCATAAGGGCCATAAGCTTATTTCCTATGTTTTACTAGGCTAAAAAATTCTTACGTCTGCATTTTCCCTGTGCTTCTCGTCATTATATATCATCCTTTACTGAGAATAGAGTTCTAGGATAGGAATACCAAAGTCTGTCTTAAAGGAAAAACAGCATATAGTTGAACAGAAAAATATATATGTATAGCCAAGATGTTAACTCTTCATCACAATGATCAAAACGCAGGTAACTGTTTGGATCACTAGTTGCCAGAATGGAAAAAATAGTTAACAGTATTGTTAACTTCCTTTTTCTCTGTCTCACAGTATCTACCTCCAAAAAAAATCTTTAATTTGAAAAAAATTCTTCAAAATACACTTACAAGGTAGACAGTGTACATTATGCGGTAAAGTTCTTTACTAAGTGGTTTTGACAGCAGTGTCAAAAGCTGATTTTTGTTCATCAATGTGTTAAAGTAGACAAAATAATGTCATTAGTAAGACATGTATGTTATTAATTTTAACAAAATATGTCAATAGTAAGTGGTAAACTATGTCATGAGACCAAGAAAAATACCAAAAAATAAAGGAAACACAGTTGCTAGCATATCAAATGTGGCTTAATCATCAGTCTGTGTCAGATTGGCAGTTGTTTTCACTAATAAATCTTTTATTCTGCAAAAATGCTCCTATCTTATAAAATACCTTTCTGTTTCAGTATCTGAGATAGTCACACCATTGTTTTCAGTAGCGAGCATCACTTATGTATCATGAAATATCTTATAATACATTATTAAAGAGTAAAAATCACATTATTTCTTCTATATCATACACAATTACAATACTTTTCTGTACATCATTTAGCCATCATTTTCATTGCACAATATGTTCCCAGTTCTTGATTAGAACTAAGAAGTTTACATTAAACTCTGAAAGGAGTTTACACTCCAGTATTCCTCTAACTGTAAGACTACTCTGAAAAGGACACACTCATAGGCAAATGTTGGAGCTGAGTTTTTTTTCATGCTTATGCCATATTAGCTATAGATCCATGGGCTCAAATTACATCCCACTTAGACTTTCCCCCTACTTCCTTGCTTCCCCTGCTTTTTCCCCTGCCTCAGCTGCAGGATGACACAGATCTGCAATGGTGAATCTATGCTTCTTGGGAATTCCTTTGCTTGTATCGTGGGAATACTGCCAGGCTCATTAAATCATCTGTAGCTCAGTGGAACCGTACAAAATTGCCAATAACGGGCATGAACCTGCATCTATATTTGCTATGTATTTTCAGTTTGATAATTTTCCTTGATATAAATAGAACATGTGTTAATAGTACCTGTCAGTCTTTTATAGCTTTCTGTATAACAAGAAAGATCCACAGGAACAATATGCCCTCTTGCATATTCATCTGATAACCCTAAACATTAAACACATAGTCAAAGAAAATCACACCAAAAAGGAATTAAACTCCCAAATACGGGATAGATGCTGATTGGCCCGAAAGAGTTGCATTATAAGAGAGACAGATCATAGATGGAGGACTTCATAAAAAGCGTAGCATTGAGATGTACTAAATATAATACAACTGCTTTAGCTCCATATTTCCATTCCTTATTTACTTCATAACTAAAACCAAATACTGGCTTTATGTCAGCAAGTCAAAACGTCCAGCGTCTCTGAGTGAGTTAGTAATCATACATTTACTGTTCTGCAGGCATAAGCATCATGCAACAAATTGCAGTTACACTTTTATTCTGGATTCTGCTCATTATTCCATCTCCTTCATGGACTTAGTATAACATTCTGCACAGCTTCTCTCAGCCATCATTTCACCAGGCTACAAATATATTTATTAATGAGGATTTTTTTTTTCTTAACTGCATTGGTTAGGAAAGAGATATAGATCTTATTTAATCACTGAATTTTCATCTGTTACATATTCAAATATAATACTGCTAGGCAAGAAATTGAAGTGTATTACTGAAAAAATGAACAATGAAATGTAAAATGTGTCCATATTAGACTGACTCTGCTCCTGCTGTGTCAATGGATGTCTTACCGTTAAATTCAATTAGAGCATTTTCCTCATTTCAGAGTACTTTTGGGAATTCCGTTAAAATTTTCAGTAGTATTCAAGAAATCTTGCAAAATATATAGTGTGTTTGTAATACCTGGTGATATAGCACAACAGTGAACTGCTCAGCTAGTGTATGACTGGAATTTCATATTTGCATGGGTGACTTACTTAACAGAAGTAAGTCATCTAAACCTAGTGGACTGCCCATGATTTATACTAATTTAAATATAATTGTAATTGTAAGAGCCATTTTGTTTTAAATTCAACTGGCCTCTGTCATTGTCTAGAGTTTATAATTAGAACTTGTCTAACTCTCTGCGTTGGACACCGTCTGCAAGGATTTAGCGCTAGCTGTATGTATTGTGCATCCAATGCTTTTCAGCATAGGGTGAATTCAGTATATTAAATCATATTCTCAGGATGAATAATATGATTCTTTTGTTTTAAAACATGCCAATTTCTCTTAAGCTATCATTCTTTAATATTTAATCAGCACAGATAAATGCATTTCATTTGGCCTTAACTATGTGTCACAATAAGATAAGAGACAGGAAAGCTAATAAAATAAATCGGTTAAATTATCCAGAAGATAATACTTCAGAATTTAGAGTATGTAACGATATTTTTCAAAGTGGATGTTGATTTAGCCTGTGGCTCTCTGAAAGGCACAGTTTGTAAAGAAAAGCTAATAGACAGCTTTAGTGGCTTGAAGAATTGGTGATTTTCTCTCAGTTGTTTCCCTTAGTTGCTGTTTGGTTTGTTTATTACAGGATACTGTTCCGAAGACAGTGTGTAAGGGTTACATCCGGTGTGTGTTCAAAAACTAGCAGCGCAAAATGGGCTGGGGTGAACTGCACTCCGAGAGCAGGCTTGGGATAACAAATTGCCTTTGCATGAGGACCCTGGCATATAGAATCACTCACAAAGGTGGTTTGTTGAGGTAGAAGAGGCGAAACAAGGGTGATCACAGGGACTGGAAATTATTATTCCCCCACCTTGTTTCTTCCACCTTCGTTTTTCTTTTTTCAAGTCATTTAGCGACCTGAGGTGAGATGGACAGGAATTGACAGCGTGCACGCTGCTGCTGGCAGCAGAGTCACTGCAGTTGCTCCCTGGTCATGAAAGGAGGGGAAAAAGAAGAAAGAAACCCAATCGTTGTTCTCTAAACATACCATACGTAAAGATAATAGGCTTGCTTTAGTTGAAACCAACCCCTTTTTCCTATAGAAATTTTTTCCCCCCACTGCAGTTCAGGAATAAGGAGAGGTGATTTTTTGTTTCTTCCTCTCCCTCTCCTTGCCCTCACAAAGAAAATGTGGGTTGATACCATTTTTATTGTTCTTCTGGGGTGGGTTTCAGACCTCGTATTAGCATATTGAATCTCTAATTGAATTCGGGGGCTGTGTTAATCATCTTGTGTTTAGGGGTGGTTGGTGAAAGGTGCCAGCAAATGATTGCTTTGGCTTGGGGTTAGCGTGGTGCTGCCACCCCAAGAAAAAGCAATCGAGAAGGGGGAGGGAGCTAGGGAAAGGCGAGTTGACTGAGTGATATCTGGAGGGCGAACTCGTGTCTCTTTGGTGATGTTGTGCGCTGCTGTACTGAAATCCACCCCTCTGCTGGAGCTAAGGCAAGAGTTGGAGGCATCTGATGCTGCTGTTTCCAGGGTGAAATTTCTAAGGCTGATGACTAAAAACAACAACCAAAAACCGAAAAATCCTCAGCAAAAATAGCCATCGGAACAGAAGATCCGGCATCTCCCCGTCCAACTGGCATAACCCAGACAGACGTTTGAGAACCATCTGCCTTTAAACTA
>NW_010544085.1:7281-18221 GCF_000687285.1 Phaethon lepturus | reverse complement strand
TTCAGGACTGTCTCCCAAGGGACTCTCAACTCTGTTCACCACATCTCTCTGGGCTAATGCACCAGAAAGACTTCCAAGCAAGCGCCTTTGTGCTCCTTTTTAGACACAGAACTCCCTAAGAACTCTCCATACAACAAGCAGCTTTGCCACAATTTTGCGAGCTGCCACTCCTCACCCCATGCAGAATGAACTTTGCCTCCAATTGCTTGTATTTTCCTGTATGTGAAAATGGCTGTTAGACCCATCTCCAGCTGAAAACATCTACTTTAATAAAGAGCCTGAAAGGGTACAAAATACACAAAAATCAGACCTGCTTCAGCCCAGTGCTTTCCAGGTATTTCCCTGTTCTCAACAGCTCCTTGTGGAAGACTTCTTCCTCCGGCAAGTCTAAGGGACTTTTGAGGGAGGGTTCTTCTTTTGTTTCACCAACAGATGTCATTGAACTCTCTCCACCTTTTTTCCCTAAAGTTTTGGGCCACCAGGCTTAAATAGACTGCAAATAACAACTATGCTGACACTTAAAATGAAACCGAGAACTTGGTTTGGGTCTCAGGAGGTTGAAATGAGGATCCATGCTTTAGATTGTTAAAATGCTGTTTAGTCCATACCAGCATATCTGAATAAGATACAGGACAAACAGGAATTTTTCTTGAATTTCAGTTCTGAAAAAAATCTCATCCCTTATTTAATGGGAGAAAAAATACAGAGGACTGTTTGCTTGCAAGTCTTCCATGTTTTCAAAAGATCATAGGATAGTTCAGGTTGGAAGTGATCTTGGGACATTTCTAGTCCCACCTCTTGTTCAAAGTAGGGTAGGAAATGAGGTTGGACCAAGGTACTCAGGGTTTTATCCAGCTGGGTCCTTAAAACCGCCAAGGACACAAACTATACAACCTCTTTGGTCTATGACTCTTCCAAAGAGATCAGTTGTTCCAAATTTTCTGGAAAAACATCAGTAATATGAAGCCCTAGTTCAAAGCAATATGTCACATTGTCAGCAGAGAACTGTGAGCAACATGACTACGGCTTGAATAACTCATTAAAATGTCCTCCAGCTTTCCCTTTGTAAAGTGGATCCAGTAGCACTGGAGGTGCCAGAAAGACTGAGCTTCAATGGAATCTCAAGTGGTGGCATGCTCCTTGCCGTCAGCCCTGGAACTCATCCAGTTCTGGACAAAGTCATGCTGGCCTTAAAATCCAGAGGTGAACTCTGGAGGCAACATGGTTTTTCTGTTAATTTGGAGTGAATGAGAGGAACAATCGCTGAAGGGCACTCTTTTGTTAGCAGTCAGTAAAGTAAAAAAGTTCAGGATTTCTGTTTAACATCTCATGCAAAGATATGTTAACTGTGACATTTCTTTGCAGAAGCTGCTGTGATCTGGGAATGCTGGGTATGCCAGATTAGCAGAAAGATGCCACAAGTTACTGAGTTTGACCCAGGAATTCCTGGTTGAAAGATTATGGCCTGCACTCTGTGGGAAGCCAGACAACTGCCAGGTTTCACATCAGCAAAGTTCCCAAGCACTGCATAAGCACTTGCAAAGTCCCTTCTGTCAGTCCCCAAAGTCCTCTTTGCCAAACTTTTTGTGATCTCAGTATTAGGACCACTTTCATGAGTGAATGGATCTGTAATGGGAGTGTAGAACAGTGTGGTTAACTGTGTCTAAGCTAACACCAGGCGCAGAAGTTTTTTGATAAGGTGGAAAAGTTTCTCACTACTTTGTCTCGTTTTCTGTGCACTTGAACTTGATGGAGCACCTTTTCCGGGTCAGCTTCAACAGGGCTAGATGAATTTCTGGCATTTATCTTGATGCCCAATGCCAGAGGGGGGAAAAAAAAAATAAATCAATATTTAATAATTCCTTCTTAATACAGACCTCCGGTGTCCCTGCTCAGAATATTCAGGGTCACCAAGTGCTGTTCAAAGGCATGGGAACAGTAAAGGCTGCGCTCCAAATGTTATCGTATATTGTGTGTCGTTAAGCTCATAGGCTGCTTTCAAGGACTCCACATGACAGCATGTGATAGTAATCTTAATCTGACCTACTCAAATGGCTTCCTTGTTAATCAAGCAAGTACAAGAAGCAGCTTGTTTGAACTGACACATGTTTCCTTTTAATAATAATGCCCTTTATCAGCCTATTAATAGTAGAAGCAATGTTTATAATTAGCAGCTTTCCTACAACCCCTGTCCCTCTCCAGTCTGGCTCTGAGCTCTGTCATGGTGGCTTTCTCTTATTTGCCTATTGCCATAGAGGTCTCTCTTTTTGTTCTTCACAAAATGGATGTCAAGCTGTGGTTTGTATTTTGGGATCAGTTAAGCAGATAAACATGTAAGACAGTCCCCAGCCTGCTGAGTTTGCTTCACTCAAAGGGAGTGAAGGAGTAAAAATCATCAGAAGTGTGTGACACATGCTCCAAATTTAAGGAGGTTGGGGTACCTAGAAGCCCAAAATGCACTGGTAGTTAAGGAGACCTAGTCTCCCAGATTTTTTTCAGGATGTAGATGTTTTCTTCACACTCTCTAATCACGGGATAACGCAGACAAGCTTGGATTTGTCCTCCACAAGGCACAAAGCCGCCCTTTTCAGCAGTTGTTTAATTTCATGGTGTAGATGAGACATTCTTTTTATTTTCTATGATTTTTCCCATTTCAAACTGTGCTGTTACATACATATACTTTATGGTTCTGCATGTTGTCGCATCTAGGGGCTGAATTCTTATGGGAGGAACTTCTCTGTGGTCACTGATCCTCGGATAGCTCCCTGTAAGATTCATGCATCTTAATGCATACATGGTCATATTTTATCTCCTGTTTTGATCAAGTCTCCTACTTCTTACTTTCTAGATTGTGCTCAAAGTTTCAGGGATATTTGCTATTTGTATCTATGCTGGCCCTACTTCTAACTTAATTTTGTATTGCTTTTTTTCATTACCTCTTCCAGATAATCTGCTAGCAAAGCTGTGATTAATAATGAGCAGATAAAACCTCTCATTCTACTGAGTAACTATAGGCCTTCATGGTTTCACATGCAGAGCACTGTGTTTTAGAACCACCGGTTTCCATGATGAGCAACTTTTTCCATGTTGACATTGCAAGTAATAGTTGAAAAAATTTGGAGACCTTGTCTCTGCCTATAAATACACCAAATGAATCTTTCTTAGCCTCTTCTGAGGTCTTGTAACTTAAACTATGTGGTAAAATCCAACCACTGAGGATTTATGAAGCTTGGGTAATGGTAATTTATTGACTTCAGTGTTCTTCCTCATTTACAAAGACAGCTGAAGGAGAAGCGTTCATACTTTATTACTCTCCGTTGAACAATGACATTTTTATTTCTCAAGAATTGTTTTTTTTTTCATTTTAATTTAAAGGCAAAACACAATTTTGCTTAATTTGACACATAACAGAAAATTGGCCTGAAGTGCTTTGAATTCCTTTTTTAATAATTACAAAATTCACTGTCCAATCTTTGCTTTCGAATAGCTGTAGGATTAAAAGTTGAAAAACAGGCTGCTCAAGAAGAATAAAAGTTGCTGAGATGTCATCATTGCATTTTTTTCTACAAGAAAACAGGTATTTTTGACCACTTCTTCACAAACCATCCTAATTTCAGTGGATGCTCTGCTATTACTGATACCTCAACAAAATAATAGAGACTGTTATGAGAATAGCAGAACTAATTAAACCTGGATGCCTATGAGTTTGTGTCCTAAACCATACACCAGTGCAAAACTACCAGCTCTGGCAAGAGCAAACACCAGCAATGCTAGTCTGCTACCAAATGTGTATGGATTTTTTGGCTGTCTCAGGCTTGCTGGAATATATAGTGTCTGAAGTTTGCCTGCTTTCCCTTAACGGAAAGTACTAATTTTGGTCTGTCTTCTCTCTCCAGCTGCCAGATCCCTGAAACTTATAAAAATACAATTATCTGTGAGACTCCAGACCTTGTTTCAAATTTGGTTAAAATTAGCTAAAGAGAAAATTCACTAATAGGAGCTGACAGACAAGAATCAGGCCAAAAATATATCAGCCATCATGTCAAGTTGTGTGTGTCATGGGTAGCTGTTAATTTAATACTGCATTTCTCCCAGACCAGCTTGAGGGGATAGCTACTCTGATGTCTAGGAGGTGTGATTATTCTGTGCTTGTTTCAGTGAGGAGCTCCTCAGAAATGTTTGGGTCCATCCCCTTGGCCCTGAGTGTCACTGCACTGGAGGAGGTTCAGAGGATTTCCATTCCTTGGGGATTTGGGGGGCACACCAAATAGCTCTGCACAAGGCCGGTGGGGCAAGTTTGCTTGTGGCTGAAGGCATTAGGTAAGAGTAGCAACCAGACTGTAACAGTTCAGGACTCCTCTCTGGAGGAAGACCTGGGCTCTCAGCAAGCACCAACCTTCTGTGCACAAGTTAGTGTTGCTCTGTTGGCAGAAATAAGCAGAAATAACTAGATTTCTCTAGACCAGATCTAACATAATAAGTCCTCTTGTTGCAGCTGCATTTTTGACTGTACAAGACTCTGTCCAGCTCTTATGTTTTGAGCCTGTGTTAGAGTAAGGTGCTTTTAAGTGTGCAGTAAGTGCTGCATCCAAGGTACAACACCCACTTGTGTTTGGCACTGTCACCCCAATAGTATAATATCTTGCACAAGCTCTGTTGAAGAGCTAGTTCTCATTGTGTGTGTGGGTTACCAATTTTAGGCCCTACTGCTGCAGAAGACCCATATGCCTGGGTTTAACTTTGTGCCTGATAGCACTTCTGTTGAATTCAGTAGGCATATTCACCTTGCACAGTTAAGCTTGTATAGGTCCTGGCTGGGGTCTTTCTGCAAGGTATATTTAACACACTATGTCTGCAAGGGTAACACAGCCACTATTAAAAAAAGTATATATCCATTGCACAGTGCAATTTGGTGAAGAGATTTCAGAGCACGCTTTAAACTAGTTAGCTGTAAGTAGTGTAAGCAATATAGCTGCATTAGCACAGCACTCAGCTGGGTAAATTAACATTGTGCAGCATAGACATAACCTAAATTTCTGGTATGGTTTCCTCAGTGACACTTTTTCAAACCACAGCTTGAAAATAAAATAGGATTTTTTTCACTCCTCCAAAACACTGCTAGGAAAGCTTGCATATATTTTTCTTTTTTATTACCTCACTATCTTCTCTTTTAAAATAAATTCTGACTGCCTCATTTTATCTAATTCTATTTTTTTTTTTGGCTTTTATTGGTGGCATTCCTCTCATTCATCTGAGTCTGGATCCCCTGTAACCAAAGCAGTTTCAGCTGGAGCACAGAAGATACTGCCTCTGCATTATAAAAGCTATATTGTTTCTATTTCCTCATGACCTCGTGATGGAAGGCTAGACATGATAAGAAAAGGAACTGAGATCTATCATTATGTCTCTATATAAATCTATGCAGTTGAGGGGTGCCATGTGGAAGTCTGCCATGATGACTGGCATGGAGAAAGTGAGTAAGGAACTGCTATGGGCTGCCACAATGCAAGAATACCTGGTGAAATTCACTGGGGGAACAGGTTTAAAGGTCTTCAAAGAAAATCACTCCTTGCAGTGATTGAGCAGCAGTGAAACTCCTTGCTGCAGCGTGTGGGCAAGAGCAAATATTTAAAAGGAGTTAAAACGATGACATGGATGAAGGTAATTATCTTGATGGTAGTTCAGCAATTAAGGGGTTTAGCAGGTGGAAATAAGGAAAGTAAGGAATGGTTATTCTTCTCAAGGGGAGAAGTTATCCTAGATACTAATCTTGCTCTACCTGTGACAGCAAAACCACTGCTTTGTACTATATAAGTTCTTAAGCTAAATCATTGAAGAGCAAGTGAGAAAGACACAAAACACTGTTGGCTGAGGTGTATTTGCTCGCTCAGTCTCCCAGAGGAAGAGTAGCATCATAACTGTACCTGTTTGAAAAAGGCTGTAAGAAAATGAAAACTGCCATGATGTGTCAGAGATTGATGCCTACCCTGACATACCTCCCCTGCATTCCCCATTCAGGTGCTTAGGGAATTCCCAAGATTAAAGTTAAATCAGGATTGCTCTGTTTAATCAATTACAGTGGCTGTTTTAGACCTTGTAAATTGGAAATAAGGGCAGGGGAAAAAGGAGATACAGCCATGAGGCTTCAGTTCTGCAATTGTTTAAACATCCTGTATAAGATTCTCTTTCAAGCAACTTGCTAAGGAGAAGGTGTTTTTGCACGAAGAGTCTTGATTCAGTAAAGGACGGACTACATTCAGTATTTGTTGAAGTCTTATATAGCTAACTTTTCTTAACAGGTTGTAGTTTTCTGTGGAATTTGTTTAACAGCTGTGCAATGACTTTCTTCTTCCTGGATCCACCATCCCAAGAATTTGATGAATGAATGAAGTGGGAATCATGGACCACTGGCATTTTTCCATCCTCTGAAGTGGTAGGAGACAAAGTTTCAATCTTATGATTGATATATGGATTTTTGGAGTTGGTTTCATGTTTGGAGGACTAAATATGAAGGTTCTGGGATCAGATAATTTCTGCCCATCTGAATGCTCATTCTGGGGCAGAACGGTTACCAGAAACTGGACTGCAGACAGTAAAATGCAGATTTGAATACTCAGAGCCTGGAGTTGGCTAAAAAGCATGACTGGCATTAAGAAATCTGATCCCTGATCTTGGTTATGTGCGAGCAGTCAAAAATAGTGTTATTTTTGCTAGAAGAGTTTGTTCTGTCTCTGCCTTTATACCTGGCAGAGAGGCAGTAACTCTGAGGCACAAATCAGGAACTCCCACACACAGCCCTTGATTGCTTCTTTTTCAACTCACCATGCAATTGCCATATGTGAATCTAGCAAGTGACACTTCCTAATGTAAAGCACCATCACTTTCCTAAATCACAAGCTTAAATAGACTGTATGATTGTGTAAATTAAATCAATACCAAGCCTAGAATGTGAAGAAGAATGGACTTCTAACAGAGGAGAAGTGCTCTCTCCTAATAATAAATGGTAGTTATTGATACTGGTGGCAAAAGGCCAAGAATTTGGATGTCACAGAAACCTGGATTCCTGTGTGTATGCAAAATAAAACCTAGTGAATGATGGGTATATTGGAACTCTGTAATAGTGGCCAGGTTGTCCCTATTCTTTTCTGTTTTCATCTTCTGCCTGTTCTGCTACTGAGATAGTCAACACATAGATCAGGGCACAGCAGTGGGTAATCACCCATCTTTTACAGATTCTCTGAGGATCCCAGCAATATGCATCCAACATATAGAAGCTGTTTGCAGAGAGTGGAGAAAAAAATGAGGCAGCCTGGAACATTTCTATCTTAGCCTCCTCCACCTTGAAACAACAGTGCTTCTTTAGAGAAGATCGAGAGCCAGCACGCACAGGCACTGCAGGGGTGAGTGAGATAGATTTGGGTCTGGATCTCCAAAGCACCGACAGGTAAATTACAAAGGGCAGAATCTTCATTACTGGTGATTTAGGAGGCATAAAGAGACACAACTTGATTTGTGGATCCCAAGTGGCATTTTCAAGGCTGACAATTAATAATGCGAAATCGACTGGTAAACTGAATGAATCTGACACAGGGTCATGGAGAGAAAATTAAATTTGGAAGCACTAGTGCCATTTTTCTAGTTACTTGTGAGAAAAGTGTGGAACTGTATTTGCAGATACTTTTCTACTTCTCTCCTTCTGTGCTTTTCTCCTGCCCTCCCACCCCAAAATTCAATCTTTCCTTTGGGGATTTAAGTATTTAACTACTTAATCTTATACTTTGGAGTAACAAGACAGTTGGGTGACATTTTACAAGACTAAAACCATTGAGTCAGCTTCTCACAACTACACAACTGTTAAAATCCCCATATGACTAATCTCTAATTCCCAGCAGTCTACTGCAAATAAAATCATATATTGAACTGTGCTACTTTAATATCCCAAATAAAGCTCCCACACGACTTCCACAGTTCGGCTCAGAGCTTGGTTAGCCTAATGCCGTGGTGATGTTTATACAGATCACAGACTGCATTAAATAAAACTCTCCTCGTAAACGTTTGTGGGAGATTATATTAAGATAAACAGTCTATGAAATCCCCTTAAAAATGCAGGGTGCTTGGCCTCTTGTGAAATGGTATTTAGGAAGATTAAGCCACAACAGTACTTCTGAAAGTGTATCTTTACTCCTCCACAACCGAAGGACTATTCTGAAAAAAGATTCCTTTGCCTACATTGATTTTCAGCCTCATCCTTTCAAACTTGCATGCAAAGGGCCCTTTGGGAAGCAGTTTGCTTGGTTTGCTCTCCAGGCACAGGTTCCCAGGCCCAGATCTCATTTGCTCTGATTCCTTTCCAACTAGCTGCTCACAGGTGATATTAGGGGATTGTATGATATTTGTACTCTTTCACAGTTTCTCCATTAGCTTTCAAAGTGATGGGATGGTTTCAGTGTTGGAGGCAAGTGAAAGGCTAACAAGAATCAAACCTGTACATTTGCAAAGAAAAGATGGGGCATGATCTATGCCTATTTTTAATGGCATCCAACCCAGAGGTGGGCAAGAAGCTGCTTCTGGACTTCCTAGAATTGCAAATCATTGAAGTGCAGCTCTTCTGTATAGCACAGGAACCTTCTTCTGTGTGAGAGAGCGAAGTGTGGCTCCTCTGCCTGCTTTTGGAGGGACAGGCAGCACCTCGGGTAAGAGCCATAGCTGGGCTGGGATCCTCCAGGCTCCCAGGTGCAGAGAGGATTGGGGATGGATCCAGTCTCTGACACAGAGGCGTTTGAGGTCCTGGCTGGGAGAGGCAGAATGAGCAGTAGAAGACTGGTACATAGTAAATGAAGATTTTGCTGTGAAGCTGGCTTGCTAGATCAGGAAGTCTAACCCTTGCCTCTACCCACCTTTCAAAGAAAGGCGGTGGTACAATGGTGGTTTATACTGGCTCTGAAGTATATACTGAATTTTCAAAAATTGGTTATGTCTTTGCCAGCAGATGTGTTTCACTTAAACTGCAGTTTCAACACTTTGTAAAAAAAACCTCAGGTGTTACCAATCACTGTGCTGAAGAAGCTTCTAGCATACAGTTAGAGCTGCCCTGGATGATGCAACATTAGGCCTTGCACGTTTCTCTTCACTTAGCAAATGCTGCAACTTTGAGGATGACCTGTGCCACTGGATTTTCATAGTATTTTTGTTGTGGCATACACAAAGGAGATCTCTGAAGTGCTGCACGATGCACAGCCTGTGTGATTGCCGCCAGTGATATGTTCCCATTACCCGCGGTGGGAAAGGGAAAGGCTCTGACCTGCTTGAATCGGGGGGACAGGCTGAGGCTGCCTGCTGGAGAGCATCCAGGTCAGATCAGAGCTCTCTTCTTACCCAGGCAGGAGAGCAGAATCTGTCTTTGCACTTCTTGACTATTGGTACAAATTCAAGGTGCCTGCTCAGCAGCTGGTGACATGAGGTGGTGGCTCCTGCCCCTGCCTGGGGGGTAGACCCTGCATAAAATCAATGGCTGCAAACTTGGCACCTTTCAGCAGAGATGCTAAAAAGGTCCTGGCTCTGAGTCCTACTCTCCCCCACTGTGGTCCCTTTGTATCGGGCTGGTGTGTGTGGGATGTGCAGCACTGCCCACTGTGCTGCAGCTGCTCCAACTTGCAGCAGCACGCTGCTTCAGGGTTGTCAGTGCAGCAGCTGTCATGGTCCCTGTGTGGATGCAAACTTTTAAAGAGAACTGCAAAATGTCAGGGATTTTATCCATGTGACCAGCCCCTGCTGTGCAGACCAGAGTTGATGCACAGCACAAATGGCAGGTGAGATTATGCAAATAAGCACACAGACACACACGAGAACTTTTGCTGAATTTAATTGTGAGAGGGGATTTATTTTTAGGACATACATGTATTTCTGACAGCTGCATACATGCCTGCACACAGTGGGCTTTCACTTCCTCTGACAGAGAAGACCCCTTAATCTATCCAGGGTAGCAGCAGAGTTTTCATTCACCCCTATACTTTGGCCTTCTATTTTAGCATTTTTGTCTTAGCACCCCACCTGGTTACAGTGCCCAGCTGGAACTGCGTTCTCTTGCATGCTGTCTTGCCACCACTGGTCTGTAAACAAGCAAGGCAGGCAGCAGGGCTACAGCCTGGTCCCCATTAGACCCAGAGAATAGCACCTCTTCTCACATCAGATGTAAAAGTCTTAGGAATCACCTTTGCCATGATACCGTTCTCCCACAGAACAGATCCCAGCTTAATGGCAATTGTAGTGAAATGCTGAGAGAATTGAGATGTAGTTGCAGAAAGGAAGGAAAAACTTTGAAGGCTGTAGTGACATAAACATTTTGATTCTAGTTCTCTGTGTTTTTTCAGGTTTTGACTTTGTTGTTGTCACTCACATGTTTTTCTGAGACCATTTATGCTGCCAATGAAAATCGAACTTGATCTTTTTCTTGGAAGTAAATATAGTCTAGTTTGATCGACACTTGTCAGATGTTTTGAGATAGAAGGGGAATGGAAAAGGAAAACTCTTTTGTTACACAAAACAAGTTTTGGCATCCCCTACCCTCTGGCTTTTTAACAACTAAAATGGCTTAGAGCAGGAATAAATTATTTGGTATGAATATATTCTTGTAAGAACAGTACCCTGAGTTTTCCCAAGATCTGAAGTTAGTTTTTATGTGGTAGAGTTTTACTACCTGTGCATCTGGTGTGTTTTGTGGGACATCAAGACTTAGGTCTGTATGCACATTTCTACTTCCTAGACTCAAGGACGACAATCAAAATATTGTCCGTCACTTTGAGGCTTCTGGCTATTGCTTCTGCTTTCATTGCAATTGAAATTTAGGGACCAAGTGTATTGCTTATTGACCTCATGCCTTAGCTGCAAAAAGTGCGGCTCATCCCCTGCACATCCATGGGGTGTTCGTGTGAAGAGTCGTG
>NW_010544085.1:0-7250 GCF_000687285.1 Phaethon lepturus | reverse complement strand
TTTCCCTACCTGCAAGGGCAGTGATCTTGCATGCTGCTGCTGCGTCTTATCCCTCTAAAAACGAAGCACTGCCGATGTCTGGTCCTGACACTTTGCTCTAAATTGTCTACAAAGCTTGTGAAGTTAACAAATAAGCAAAGCTATCAAACTTCATGCATTTATTTTGACTATATAGCATGGATTCCTGGAACCATGTTACTTTCATATGACTTCAAAAAGGAAGATCCTGATTTTAGTGGCTACAAAGAAGAATTTGAGAACTCATCAACGTCAAAAATCTGAAGACAAATAAATCTCCTTAGAATTCGTAACTGTTTAAAAAAACCTGTTCTATTTCTAAAACAGTCTGATGAGAAACTGCGTCATTAATTTTGAATTTGGTTGGCGAGTACTGGTGAGAAGGTGGGGTATGCACTCCAATGAATCAGACATGTCTGAGTTTAATACTTATCAGAAGACTTAGAAATGTTAAGGAAAGCAGATGCACATTTGAGTTTTATTGTAGGAAACTTTGCCATTACACTATTGAGAAGGTTTTTGGTTAATTAAGTGCATGGGACGTTTTTGTGGCGTCTAGCCAAACATGTAAAATACTGTATGAGAGAGCACAGTAAAGATAGATGAAGACTGAGAAGTTGTTAGTCTTGCATCTACATTTCCATGGGGAGCTAAAAGGTCGGTGGGACATCCCTTTTGTTGTCTGTGATTGTGTCTAGGCTAAGGTATATGCCTAAACAGCTCTCAGTTTCTGGTATTTTTGAGCATTGCTTTTACATTCTTTTTACAGTTTGCACATGCTTTTACCTGTTTCTTTGCAAGCACATGGGGCGTCAAAGACATGTAAACTAAAGTGCTTTCAAGCTTTTCATGTTTTTCATAATTTTTCTTCAAAATAACAAATAGAAAATACCACAAGGAAATCCCACCTTGTGAAGTCTTTGCTTCAACCCATTTGCTGTTTCCTGATGTGTTTGGTGAGGAACTATAAAGCATCTGATAACAACAAAGTGTCCAGCAGTATTAATGCAAAGGATCCTGAGCAGAGATAAGTGTGCCTGATTTTCTGTGCCAAGATTAACAGTGTAGAATAGCAGCTGCTCCACGGTAAAAGATTCTTTTGCATTTTCCCCATGTTTTCCCACATGTCTTTCAAATGTAGAAAGTCATACTTTTGAACATGTTGAGAGTCAACAGGTGTTGTAACTGAGATGTTTGAGGTGCTATTAGAAGCAGGGACCTACCTGGGTGAATGTGGTATTTACCATATGCAGGTTCCATGAAGTAGTTCATCCTAAACTTTAGGGTAAATTGTGGCAATACGGATGTAATATGGAGAATACATTCTTCAGATTGATAGACTTAATACTACCTTTATGCTACTATCTGGACTAAGGTCTCAGTTCAGTGCCTCCAAAATCTTCCAGCGTGCAAAGACTAGTTCAAGCACAGGGCAGAGAGATGGAAACCCTGGAGGGAGATCCACTGTGGTAAGTCTGGCAAAATAGAAGCAGAAAGAGAATTTTTTTGGAGATTGGGTGCTTGTAAGGAGTGGAGGGGTTTATATACAGATGTTATTCCTTACCTAGGTTCCCAGGCACAAGGCTGAGCATGCGGTACTTTTTGCAATCTGCTCTTCTGCTTGAGAATTGTCTTGGCAGAGATGCCATATGCACAACATTGTATTAAAAGTAGGTTTGATTATTTCTCATGGCAATAGTAGAGCGGTAGATGTGGTAGTAGGAAGAGAAACAGTAAAATGAGTGCTAGTGGAAGCTCATTTCAGCGGATGCTCCTATTCTGCTGCTGGAAGAAAGGTGTCTGAGAGAGAACACAGACGGTACAGCAGCCTGTCAGCTACCTTTCTTCATTAACTTAGGCTGCAGTAAAACACAGCTTTTTAAAACAAAGTTCAAGTAGCCAGAGCCTCTCTGTGGAAATTAATTTCCTTTGGAAGCTAGTTTCAAGTAACTCATCATCTACTTCACTGAACATTATTCAGCCATGTTGCTGGTAACAGAAGTGCTTGACAGAGCTGCTGGAAATTGGGTCATGTGGTGGATAAAACATAGCCAGCTTTCCCATGCCGCTTTTAGTGTGGACCTCCTGAGATCGCAGTAAATGATAAATACCTGCAGGCCACCGCGGGCATTTTGTGCCGTGTTGCAGAGCTCATCTTTGGTCCATGAGAAGAGGAGATCATATAATGAGATAAACCTATGAAGTAGGTATACAGAGAGAAACTTTTGGCTGCCCATCTCTATTTCTGAGCTGTTACTGTGCTGATTTTTTTCCCGAGTTATGGGTACATGTATACTGTTGGATGATGCAATTTCTACCCCTCACAGGCCTGCTTCCCAAGTTGGGGCTGACTCTTAAGGACTTCGTGGATGTGGTGGTAGCAGCTGTTGGCCATCGATGCCTCACCAGTCGCTCTGACAAGAGGAGCCTGGTGGGCACTGCTCCTGGGTAAGCACGCAGCTGTGCCTGGTTACAGGGGGAGATGTTTGGCTGTGAGAGCAGTGGTCACTGCCAGAGCAGACATTTCAGGTCTCCCTTGTAGGGGAAGGCTGTGGGCCACAAGGAAGTCAATGTCTTTAAGAAGTCTTTATGAAAAGTGCAGAGCAGTGCTCTTACAGGCTTTTAAAAAGTTGTGTCTTCTACTTGAAAAGGAATTAAAAATTGAAATTTTTGATCTATTTTTGTGATGTATAATAATCTATTCCTTTCTCTTCCCTTCCCCTCTTCCCTTCTTTTTCCCTTTTCTATTCCTCCCTGGGAAGGTCAGGAGTTTTCCCAGTTATTGTTTAACAGCTTGTTATCCAGCCTGTAAATGCTGTATTACAGTGCTTCCTCTCACTGGAAGATCCAAGGCACTGAGTCATTAATGAGGCTACCCTTTGTGCCAAACATTTGTTTGTGATTAATATTAAGTGTATTTAAAAAAAAAGGATTAAAATATTCTCTCTACCAAAATACTCATCCTGCAATTTTCCTCCACAAAAATGTATGTTTGGACAACTCTATTCACACACATTTTTCTTTTTTCTGTCAGAGGGTACTTCAAATAATTTTTACCTTTCCGTCCTCACTACTCTGCTTGGATGCCTTCATAGTGACAGGAGACAACATGCGCTTGATCCCAAAGGTGAAGTTGCGTGCTATGGATGAGTCTTACAAACAACTTATATTTGCTGAGGTGGAGAAATCCTCTTCCTCTTTGTCTTCCCTACCCCTGCTGTTGCTCTCAGCTGTGCAGTCTTGTGCTGACTCTGCAGCTTCTAAAACTCTTTGCTGAACCAATTTTGCCCCGATCCTGGCAGAAAACTCAATTGCTTTTTCTGAGATAATTTGCTGCTGGATTACTGGGTTGTATCAATTCCCAGAGGCTCCCAGCAAACACCAGAGCTGGTGGAAGGTAAGCAAGAAAGCATGTCTAAAGGATGTAGGACTTCCTTCTTTCAACAGTGGCAGAAGAATGTTGGATAGGCTGCCGTCCTGTGCTGCTTCTCCACAAACATGGAGTCACTTGTCACTTAAGCCATAGTAACTCACTATATGTGAACTTTCAGCCTGCCTTAGGAATGAAAGGTGGATGTGTTCACACAGAAATACCGCCCTGAAAGTTCAGGTGAGATGAGTGTTCCTGCTGTCTCTAAAGCCACATTTCACCAGGATGAGGGCTGCTCTTACACTGCAACTAGAGAGCAGCTGCTGTATCCCATTGGTATGGATGGGAGTATTCCTTCACAGGATTTCTTAGGGTGAAGAGATGTGAATTTCATCCTTCCAGAGTTTTTTTTGATAGTGATTGTTCTATGGTTAGCCTTGAGGTGATGCTAGCCAGAGGAAAAAATGAAGAAGAGAGCCGCTCACATTGGAAGCGGAAAATTGGGTTAGCAAGTACAAATTGCAAAAGACTGCAGAGTTATGAAAGGCAATACCAGTGGATCAGCTCCCGTTAATCTTGCTATGCTGTCAGCATTTCATCCCCATTGTGTAGCAGTTACATCCGGGTGTTTCCCCATTCCCTCAATACAGGCAAGTGAGGAAGCGGAGATCCCTCCTGGGCAAATGACACCTTTGTTCAGCTTCCATCTTGGTTGGTGCTACTCAAAAGAAAAAAAGCAGGAAGGGCTTTAAGAGCAAAATAGAGAGCCCCAGCAGCCTGAGCAGCATGAACATTATGTTGGTAGATGGGCATTGTTGCCTTTAATAGGTTATCTTTTCCCATTAGAAGACTGTTTGAATTTTAAGTGGTGCACAAGCTTGTAAGGGCTTTTACTGTGTGGGTTCTGATTTTCATGTGGGTTTTGAATGTGTGGGAGAAGCTGATACATTAAGAACTGCTCATGAATCTCCTCTATTTCCAGTCTTTCCCCTGGGAACTATTGATGGTCATTTCATCTTTCTTATGTGACTTTTAAAATCCTCAAAAAAAAAAAAAAAAGAAAAAAAAAAGAAAAAAAAGAAATGGTTTTCTGGTTACTTCCCAGTGGGATATCTTACAAAGAAATACCAGGGCTGAAACAAGGAGTAGAGCATAAATTCCAAACAGCTTAGATTCAACTAAGTCAGGATCCTTAAAATTTATTTTGATGTAAGTTCCAAATAAAGTTAAAGCCCTGGAAAAATAAAGAAAAAAAAAAAAAGCAGAAATAAATGACAATTTTTCTATCACTATTTGGATTAAGAGTGCTTAAATAGATGTGCTGATGCACAACATATCCGAAGATATGACTGGCTTCTGGATGGGAGGTGGGGAACTGTATTAATGAATTATGGGTCTGATGAAAAGTCATTTTTTTCCTAGCATAGACACAAATCAGTCAGTGTGTCTCACTTGTTCTTTCTTCTAATCAGAATGCTGCATGTTCCAAAACCTCTTTTCCCTGGTGTTTTGCAGCTAAAGTAATTTCTAATTTGCTTTAAAACTTGTTATAGGTATGGAGAGAAGCTTAATTGTACAGAGAAAATGCTCCTTACTTTGAAGATCTCATTTGAAGGGCTGATGAAGAAATGCCCTGAAACGAAAGATATTTTCAGGTTCAGAGAACAAAGGGGGGAAACACACAGACCTGAGAAGGAAAGGTAAGCAACTTATCTATTGGAGAAATTGCCTTGAAGTAAGTGAAATTATTTCCCCAGAGATAATTTGGTCTAAAGGGTCAAATTGTCACTAAACAATAAGCCAAATCAAGAGCAGCAAATTGATTTTGCTTCCAGTGTGTTTCGTCCATTTTCTCCCTAATTAAAAAGTGAAGAAGGATGTGATAAATCCTACTTTTTTTTTTCCTTACAGTTGCGCTCTGCCCTGAAGAACCTCTTCACTGTATCTATTTTTTGGGGGGGTGTGGAGGGGGGAGGTGGAATGAAAGCCCCTAGGTTAAATTTTCTGAGGTAAGCACCTACATACAGTTTAATTGGAAAAGCAATGGTTTTACAGATAGCGTAGATCTGCATCCTCTGCCTATCATTAGGGAAAGTTGTATGTCCAGCATCTATGAGAAAAGGGTCACATACACAGATGTGAGATGTAAGCACGCAAATCTGTGATTTTTGGACTGAGTGATCCAGTCAAACACATACAGAAACTCATGGTGGGGAAGGAAAATGAAAAATTACCCCCCAAAAATGTTAAAAATTAAGGAGTTCAAGTCTCTTCTTGACAAAAGTTTGCATGCGTGTTTCTTGGGAGAGGAAACAGATGATGAGTATACATGAACTTGTAGAGACTACATGTTTCTTCCTGCTTTTTGGTCTTGCACAACTTTCCTTCACTGTTCCAGGACACTCAAAGCACTTTGCACAATACTTCCCTTTTGGCTTCTCATTTTCCTGTATCTGATGCTAGCATTTCTTACCAGGTTCCTTCTCTCTGTCGTTCATTTGTAAAATGAACACTTTCTCCCCTGAGTTAATTTTTTTTTTTTTCCTGGAGAATGGATGACGGGGGTGCACAAAACACGTCCAAGCATTGCTTGCATGTTTGGAGACAAGAAAAGCAAGGTGCCAGCTCTAGGGGAAAACTCAGGGTTTGTGCTGTGTAACGTAGTTTAATGCTGCAGCAGAATCTGTTTTTTGTTTCTGGCTCTTCAAAGATGTAACTTCTGTGACATGCTTTGCAGCTCCTCTTTTGTGTGAGAGAGTAAAGGACATTTTGACTCACTTGAGATCCCTAGAAATGTTTAAAAAAGAAAAGGAAGAAAAAAATACAAGCAAATACACTCATGGAACTGCTGAGGTGATGTAATCAGGTGTAGTCATGTGTATCCTTTATTTACCCTTCTATCTCATCAAATTAAAAAAAGCTAATCCTATGAAGGATTAAAGCTGTAATGTCTTCATTCCATGTTTCTGTGTTCTGGGCTTTTCTCCTGGGTTAGCATTTAAGCTGTAATGAGTTTCAAGGTTTGTGGAAGCAGAGGCAGCATTCACATGTGAAATGGTAGAAGGTAGTGCCTTTTCCTTGGTGAAGGGATCTTATTCTTACTTTCAGTCAATCATATGGCCCCTTAAAGCACCTGGGAAATGAGATGTTTGATTTAGGTTCACTAAGACCTGATTTGCTCTTTCTGGGTGGGGTGGAGGATAGCTGATGATGGAGGAGAGATGGCCTGGACACAGGTCCTCTTCAGGGTGCCAAAACCAATTCTGCTCTGCAGAGGCAACCTATACTCCTCTGTGTGGTGGCGTGCAGAGCTCAATGGTTACTTCTTTAGGAATGTAGAGGGGCTGGCACAGTTAGTTCTTGGGATGGGGCAGCTGGGGCCTGCTGCTACCCTTACTGTCAAAAAGAATCATAGAATCATAGGGGTTTGGGTTGGAAGGAGCATTTAAAGGTCATCTAGTCCAATCCCTCTGCAATGAGCAGGGACATCTTCAACTAGAGCAGGTTGCTCAGAGCCCTGTCCAACCTGACCTTGAATGTTTCCAGGGATGGTGCACCTACCACCTCTCTGGGCAACCTGTCCCAGTTTGTCACCGCTCTCGCTGTGAAAAATTTCTTCCTTGAATCTAGTCTAAATCCACCTTCTTTTAGTTTAAAACCATTACCCCTTGTCCTATCACTACAGGCCGTGCTAAAAAGTCTGTCCCCATCTTTCTTATAGGCCCCCTCTAAGTACTGGAAGGCTGCAATAAGGTCTCCCTGGAGCCTTCTCTTCTCCAGGCTGAACAATCCCAGCTCTCTCAGCCTTTCTTCATAGGAGAGGTAGTCCATCACTGATCATTTTTGTGGCCCTCCTCTGGAC
>NW_010544084.1:24206-29550 GCF_000687285.1 Phaethon lepturus | reverse complement strand
CTCCCCCGCCCCAGCCCGCAGCAGCGAACGCTCCTCCGTCCCCAACCCGCCATCCGTCACCAGGACGCGGCGCCTTCCGCTGTGCCCTCGGGGGTTTTCGGCGTTCAGCCGCAACCGTCCCGCTGCAGAAGCCGTCGATAGATTCAACCAAAGGCTCCGAATCCAAATCACAGTTTAAATCTTGCCCGTCGCGACGGACGCTTCGACACGCTGGTTGCAATTACTGGGGAATCCACAGCTTTGCGCTTCTGAACTCCATTTTATCGGGCGTTTGTTGCTTCGGTTTGTACATAGTGATTGCTTTTTAAATAAAGTTATTTCAAAATACATGTTGTGCAAGTGCTATAAAAATCAAAGCACAATATTATTCTTGTTAATGCCTGCAGTTCAAGAAAATAGACAGAACCCTAATATTTTCTACTTCAATACCTTGACAGTCTTAAATACAGTACAAATCAAAAAGCTATGATTACTGGAGTATTAACTCTTTCCAGCCCCAACCTAACAGCGCGTACGCTTAGAAAGAAGTCTAGCGGGCTCTAGGATCTAGGGAACAGTCTTTGCCAAACTGAAGTGGGAAAATAATTCCAGATGCCTGAAAGAAGCAAGACTATTACAAGAATAATTAAAAACAGAACTGCCCTGACCTCAGAAGCATCATAGGTTGGTTTGTGGGGGTTTTTTTTCCCTACTGTTGTCTATAGACCAGCTTTCCCAACAACTCTATTTCTAAAGTCTAAGCCCAGTTTAGCAATATTATTCCTTTCTTCTTCTAAATTTTGCCCGTGTATCCTACCTTCATAGCTTATCTTGTTCAATGGAGCTACTCACACAGTATTAGGACGCTTTTCAGTGTGAGTAAATGGCTCACAATCTGGCTATTAATTTGAAAGGAGCTTGCACATTAATTTATTATATTAATACTTTGCGCTTTTATGGCATTTTTCCATTTAAGTATCACAAAGTGCTTTACAAAAAAACTAATAAATTAAATCTCACTATGCTCCTCTGAGACAGCTATTATTAACCACATTACACACAGGAGGGAAAAACCTCACAGAAATACTAAGTGAATTACCCAAGGTCGGATAAGAAGTCGGTAACAGAGCTCAAAAGTAAATTTTATCTCAGGCTTTTGACAATTCCTCTCAAAAGTAGCGGGTACTTAAACCAGAGCGTGTGGGAGTGAATCCTGCAACTCTTAATGAATCAACCGGGATTGCCTCTACTTACAGCTGAACCAACAAGATCAGCTGAATCTTTACCAGGGTCAGGCTTGGTATCTTCTCGAGGACAGTGCACAGCCCAGAAAAGCAGCAAGCGGTTCCTGAGCTGCCGCCAACTGCCCCGCTGAACTTAGCGGTTCTGGCAGCAGTGCCGGTCCGAACGCTACTGTCGTCTGCGAGTCAAGTTCTGCACTAACGGAAGTTTTTCTTAATTAAATATGCTGGCATGTGTCCCCTGGACACATTACAAGGATGTGAAAATCCACCTAACTCTCCTGCAGTAACTTCAGATTTTAACGACTGCAAGATCTTTTGTGGGTGTATTTTACGTATGTGTATAAAATAAATGCACACATCTCCCAAATACACCTACAATTAAGCATCTTTCTAGCCGTGTGATTTGCTCGAGCTTAGTAATCCCAGCAAGTAGATGCTGGGACTAAATGCAGAAAGGCTGTTCCATCTTTTTTATTATTATTAAAACCAAGCAAAACTAAACAAACCCCCAGCTGTCTGTGATTAAAGTGTCATTAATATTTTTGCAAGAGCAGTTATCTCTTGTAAGGCTTCCTGTCCATCTTTAAAGATTTGAGAGGGCCAGAGCAGCGCTCAATGTTTTAATGAGGCAATATTTCCCTATATACTGGAAACGCCTAATGTGTTAATAGGAAACAATTTTTAAATGTCGCTGGAGAGGGGAGGGTCACTGAAAAAAATTGGCAAGTAAAATCCAAGAAGGAATTCTCCTCTGATTTAAATGCTAACTAAACAATTAGACTAAAATAATAAGAATTAATATTCTTATTATGGCCTGCCACACTTAAAATGTAATGGAGAGAGAGAAAGAGAAAATTCCAAATCCAAATATTTTGATGGCCAGTCATACTTCAAAGCAAAAATACAACACATTATGCAAATAACACCTCTAGGAGTAAAATGAAGCCTGTAATTTGGGACACAACAGAATACATTAAGAGTTGGTTACCTGAAATTTGCAATTCTTTGGACAGATTTACCTCATACAGTTTTTCATTAGTCTAAATACTATAACCTACTATAGGATCCACAGAAAGCTACTAGTAAAAGCAGAAATTACTAAAAACATATGCTGCGGCCAGTAGACAGATTGCTTTTCACAGCGGAGGAGTAGTTAACCTCTACCCTTTACCCCAAAATGCACCATTCAGTCAATCAAAATGTTGAATAAAAACAGACTTTCATCCAATTTTTCAAGACGTTGGATAATCCCGCTGCTTGGAAAGAAATCAGCCGAAGTGTTTCTCAGCTCAGCAGACACGCGGATGACATTTCAGAGTGACATTGTTCGTCCAGTTCCCTTCACAGCTGCCACCAGGGACCCCAAGTTCTGCTGGTGGCATCGCTCCGCAGAGCCCCGGCAGCCACCGGCCACGAGCCGCTGGCTCTTCGCACCAACAAAACGGCGCCGGACTGCTTTGGATTAAGCTCCCGTTTACCTCCCACGGGGCAGCGTCAGAGCAGTAATAAACCCTAGACATGTTGCACATATGTTTTCCCCATCTGATAAACAGGACGGTATTTTTTTCTACTTATTGTTGCTCGCATGCAAGTATTTTGGAAATACTCCAGCGGCACTTATTAAACAAATTCACCTCTGAGAAGACACACACAGAGACAACACACCCTGAAGCTTGCAGCAGGACAGATGTTTGCACATCCTAAGCCTGATTTTGTTCCTGCTACTTTCAAACCAAAGAATTTTCACCAGTACAGACACACCAGGCGGTGCAGAATTAGCCTCGGGCCTTGCCGCGTGCCTTGGCTTAGTGGGCATTCTGGTGTTGGGTTGACGGTTGGATTTGACGATCTTAAGAGGTCTTTTCCAACCTTAATGATTCTGCGATGCTATAACACACTATGCGCTCTCTACAACAGAGTAGAAAAGGGTGTAAAAGTTGCGATGAGGAGACCGTATCTACAGGCTGGCCACGCAACTGAGGTGGGACGAGACGTGGAGGAGAAGCAATCGTGGAAACACTGCTGGAGGTGGAAGAGAAGTGAAGTTCTCGGTTCGGTCTGAAGATCTGTGCCACTGCTACTGGGGCAGAACAGGCACAGAGTGGCCCGTCCTTCATATACACTTACATCAGGACACGTCTGATCAGCAAGAAGCCACACCTAAATTAGCATTAAAATAGGCTCAAAACATCACCCTCCTTAAAATTAAAATAAACAAACACCTTTCAGAAAAGATCAGGCTGTTCACTGCAGGGAAAGACGAGCCCACGCACCGCTTACAGGAGCGCTGGAGCCCCGAGGAAACGTCACCTTCTGAAGAGCTGCAAGGCGAAGCACTTCCACCCACTGCCCCGGCGTCCCCTCCCTGCCCCGTCTTCAGTCCACCTAACTAACAGCACCTCTCTGAAAATGATTTTTCTTTCTAAAAAGATATTTCCTACCTGTGGCAGTTTATTCCACTGTAAGAAGAAGAAATCGTTGAGCTATCGGAAGCCATTGTCTTTAAAGCAATTAAATTTTCATGTACCGAGAATTATAACTTCAGGTGCGAGATAAGCAGCATGGGCAAATAAATGTAGAAAACAACATCAGGTTTCATCCAGATTTGTTAAGTATAAAAAAGTATGAAAAAAGCAAGAAGAAAATGTAGAACATAAAATGTGAATTGTTTCTAAATAGAATGTTTATTGAAGATTTTTTAAAGGAATGAGTAGTTCTTTAAGTGGCAAGTTATTGGCTTCCTGCAGATTATATGTTATACAATCAAATTGAATTATTGAAATGCCTTCCATCCACCAATGTATTTACATCAAATATACCATGTTATTTTTTCATACTACGATCCCAGCCTTCACAGGAAGCCTTTCCAAAATGTTTTTTAGTGCATTTTGTTCATAATAGCAACATATATTAAACAGTAGTTTAATATACGGAATTCAGCCCATTAATGTATTTACCCTGTTTCACTACAGTTATTAAATCTTCAAAGCCACACAGGGGTTTGTTTTGTTTTGTTTTCTGTTTTAAGACAGCGAAACAGAAGCACAAGACGAGGAAAAACAACGTATGATACATTGGCATGCATTTAAAAGGGTATTCTGAAAGACAGCAGGGTGGTCTGATGGTCTGACCAAAGACTTGCCAAGAGCCTTGATATCCCACGCGACTAGAGCAGCTCGCTCGCTCTGCGACCTCAGGCAACGCGCTCACGTTCAGAGGTCTCAAACAGCCTCAACGTGAGCTCTTAGTACACCGTGGTGGCTAAAAAAGCTCGTGTAAGCCTTGGGTGTTCAAAAAGAACATCAAGGAGAAGAAAGGGTCTGATCTCGCCTGACTACGTAGCCTTGCTGAGACCACTAGTTCTGGTACCCGCTTCAAGGGAGACATGGAGATACCAGACCGAGGGAGCACAAAGGCAGGCCTTAAAAAAAATAACCCAGGGGCCAAGGGCTGTGAGATTTCATGTGTTTAATGTCTTCAGCTGATTGAAAATGCTGAGAGGCAACTCTTGCTGTGAAGAGGGGCTGTATTTAAAAACTTGTGGCTTGCCAGAAGACTGATAATACTTTCCATTTTAAGCAACTGCTTGACGGTTTTTACACCATTTTGAAAACTGTTGCGTACTTGAAGGATTGCAAAGATGTTCTTAGGTGCCGTTCATTTGGATGCTCCTGGAGAAGGCACGCGCCCAGTTTTGTCTCACGTGCAGCTACGGCACACGATGCTGCGCGGTGCCCACGCTGGGCAGCGAGCACGGCGGGGCTGTCCTTCCACGCACACCCTGCCTAAGCTGCTGCATTTTGCTTTCTGTCAAAACAAGCTCAAACCTGAATTAAGTGCATTAAACTCTTAATGCTGTGTCTTCATGGAGCCCTTTTTGACTGGAAGTTCGGAAAAACCTTTGTAGGTTGTTATCAACAGAGAACAGGGCTCAGCCAGGAGAAGGAAGGAGCTCAATGGCAGCGGGCTGGGAGGGATTAAAATGGTGTTTAGGATTTCATTTTTTGAGTGATCAGCAACAGATCAGTGCCCAACCAACATTGTGATCCACCAACACCTGGGGAAGGACAAGTCTAATCGCGTCACTGTCAGTCACTGGCTGGCTTGGGTTCGTTTTAAAC
>NW_010544084.1:20297-24195 GCF_000687285.1 Phaethon lepturus | reverse complement strand
CTGCTAGATGAATGCTAAGCAACCGCACTTCACCTACAACACAGCAAGCGTAAAAGACTTTATTCACGCACCGGTAATAATGAGATGTCAGGGTTGCATTTATTCTACTAGTTCATTCAAGAGAGACATTCGCTCTGCTTGTCAAAGTTGCAGATATTACTCATTAAAGCCCATACCCATTGCCGAAGTGCTTACGGCAGAGCAATGACAAATGCTGGGAAGTGCATATTATTCCGTATTCCCCAAAATAAGACAAAAAAAAAAAAAAGGACTATATCTGCCTTATTAGAGACTTATTCTTCAAAACAATAATTAGATTAATTATCCCAAACTCATGAAGACATAATTTTATTACTCTGTAACAAAACTCCATAAACCTGCTGTTACTCTAAATCAAGGTAAAGATATCTGATTAGACAGGGGGGTTGTTGCATTAAATTTCAACAAACTGATCATGGCATGAAAGCAGCCCAGGGATGAATTAGATTTTTGCTAAGATTAATTGCAACATTAACAAAACAAACCCAAACCAGTACGAGGCAATAGCGCACAACTGGGCCTAATCACTTTCTCAGCAAATTTTAAATGGTAATACGTGATATATCTGATTAAGAAAACATCTGTCACATACTTTAAAGATGTTCCTCTGGCCTCGCTGCATCTTCCCACTAGAGAAAAACACCCACGCTGCGGGGAAGCTCAAATAATGCCAACACCAATAGCACTGACATTTTAAGATCTTCATCTGCTCAGCAATCACACAAGGACTCACACATCAGACTTTTTGGAGGACTGTATTTTACTTTCTTCATTAAAATAAGTCCAATACAAAACAGCATAATTTCTCTCACCCTCTGAGTACGTGTATAAATCACAGTGGTTTAAGACTAGATTGCTGTCATCAAATTGCAATACTTACGCCACCGCAAAGGAGTACCTTCACAATGATTTTGATTTTCTTTTACTTTAATATTCCCTCCCTTGTAGCTCTATAGCCCATGGTATCAAAAGGTGATAAAAGAACAAATGAAACTGTTAGAGCAATGTCTGTAATGTCTCTTTCCATCCATACAAGAGAAATATGTGCTATCGTGACAATGCCATCTCTGTTTTTACTACACTCCGGATAATTTGGGCAATTTCATGCATAAGGTGAAGGAAATAATTTTACCACATTAGTTGCCAGTTCCAAGATATTTTACTAATAGGAAAAGAGCAGCACTAAATTGATGATTACCCCGTATCTCCATTACTCTCTACCACGGCCTTTAAATCAAAGCCTTTCTGTCAGGCAGGAGGTACGTGCACCGGGCGCGATGGAGGGAAGACCAACGGCAGGGACACCCCTGGGGACGTGCGTCCTCACTGGATGGTGCAGTGCCAAGGACCAGCGCGCTTTAACTCCAGAGAACCACCGAAGCTTCCAGAAAAGCGGCGTTTTAATTCCCAAATCGTATTTTTCAGGATGATGGATGAGTAAAGAACAAAACAAAAACAAGTGGCAGCTTGCCAATATCGCGAAGAAAAGGGAAGTCTCCTTCCAGCCTAGCCTCCGGCTTTGAAAACCAAGCGTACCGGTACGAGAAGGATCACACTGGGGCTGAAACTGGAAAGCTGGGCAGCAAGTCACAGCAAGTTTTGTTTTCACTCGGTGGCCTGTGGCTAAACCCATCCAGGCAGTAAACATCGGCCTAATCCCCACCTTTCCTACGCACCATGTCTTTCCAACCTCTTGCTCTGCTGCGGGGCCAGGACAGTGGCTGCAGATGACACACGCTGCCTTTCCCCACTCCTGTCCCTTCCACGCTGGTGCCTGTGCCCCAGGAAGGGAATGAGATCCTCCTCCTCCTCCTCGCAAGCATCCCTGCTGCCTCCCGCCCCAAGAGCAACGCCGGCTCTTGCCAGGAGCGTTTCCCAAAGTTCCCGTTTGCCAGTGCTGCGTGTTATAAACCCCATTTCGATTTCTTGCAAAGCTGATCTCTCCCGTCTCGTACATCAGCACGGAGACAGTTTTACAGCAGCTGATTTGTCGTCACTGCCCCCAAGCTGCACTGTACCACAGTCCTTTAAAAACAGCAAAAATTCACAAGCGATGTCACACGTCTGGGGCCTTTTGGCTTCAGTAGCTTCCACTTTGAAGACTGTCAGCTAGGGCAGACTCCCAAATCTATCTCTCCTTCTGAATCGTATTTCACAAATTCCACCCATCACCCTTTTCTAACCAACTCCTCATGCCTTGATGGATTCTTCCGTTAACTTTCCAGCTCTTAAAGCGATGGAACAGGCTCTCGATACAACTGACAGTTCACAGCAAACAAATTGATGGCCTCCAGCGGGAACGCCGAACCTGCCTTCTGCATATTCAGCTGATGACATCCACATCTGACCTTATTGAAGATTTGCTCTCATATTTTTCAGTGTCAATTTTTCCTATTACCCCAGCGACCTTACGGCTTTAAATTATTGTATCCACATCTAAATCTCCTCCGGTACCCGGAGATTAACATGCAGTCCAATCTTGCTGCCTCTTTGCAAACAGGCAGCTGAAGTACAATATGCTCTTTTCATGAATACCATGATTTTTTGGGGCATTCACATGTAAAGCAGACACCTCACCTCTATCCACGTTCATTTCTGCAGTCCTTCTATAATAATCCTACCTTTCCACAGAAATACACGCAGTAGTTAAGAAGACACCGTTGGTGCCTGATCAGACCTCCAGCCTGACAGAGCGGTGATCTGAAGGTTGCTAAATAATTCCTCCAGCTCTCCGGGGTCGTTATCATTTGTTAGGGCACAGCACAAACCTACGGAGACCTTGTCATGCCCTGACTGAGCTGAACCAGATGCCGAATATTTATTGACAGGGCCCATTACTTAAACCTCTCCTCACCAGAGCTGACAAGGTCAGAGCAGCTCATCGGCACTAAACGAGCTGGCCAGATCGGCTGCCATCCGAGACAGCTTTGCTAGTGGTCTTTACTTCCCCAATATAGTTCCTCTGAAGGAGAAAACATCTTTTACATGTTAACTGGTCTAATTTTTGGCAACTTCCAGTGAGCAGGCTCTGGATACCGAACTCATCAGAGCAGTACGACATCTACTAGAGGGACCTGCACACGGTGCAAAGACCCGTTCCTTCATTTCACATCTTCTGGTGAAGTTTAGTCCTCTGTGCACTTCTTTTTCCCTGGATCTCTAAAATACTTTCATTTCAAAAAACTCTCTTAACCTTGCTTGGGTCTTTCTTTTCTCGTATGAGAGGAGATTAATATCATTGTCTCGGGGTAAGCATTCCCAGGATGCAAATGATATCATTAAGGAAACTTTCGGGCCACCTCTACTTTGCTCTAATCTAGAAAATCGTAGGGGCTGGAGCACGCTGCAGGATAACTTGCAAGTCTACAGTTACTTAGTAGAACCCCATCTGTCAACTTTAACTAAAACCCACAAACATCTTCTTCCAGATCTTAATTTAAAGCACCTCAGAGGCCGATGATCAGATTTAGCACAGCCAATATGGATACCCCTTGTATTGTTTGTGTCATCAAAGTGTCAGGTCTTCAAAAAAATGGCTAAGAAAGGCAGAAACAGCCATTCCTCTGCCTTGGCAGAAGGAAAACGTAAGCAGGACACCCTAAAGCCCTAGCCAGCGCCCCAGAGATAAGCTTGCCTCACCACACACCCCCGTTGACTTCGCCATCGTCTCCCCCAGCAAGGCCGGGCTTTCCTTAACTGAACGGTGGCCTCAGTGGGAGATGCCACGGGAATGGCACTGGTTTTCACTCCTCCTTGCTGACATTTAAGGTATGCTGGGCTTTGTTCGTGGTGGCAGGCAGGTGGAACGATAACCCCTGCAAAGCTGCACATGATTAGTGACCCCAATAGAAGAGAAAAT
>NW_010544084.1:10539-20266 GCF_000687285.1 Phaethon lepturus | reverse complement strand
TTCAGCAGGAAACACACAGGAAGCAACTCGAGTCTAAGCCCTTCCGAAGGACCAAATATGATTTTCTTTCCCAGGACATTTTATTTTATATGAAACATCAAAGACTGCATAGATTAGTAATTAAGAACATAAGCCAGCGAGGAGCAGTGCCCCAGCAAGGATGTGGGAACTGCAGGTATCTGACAGCACTCCCCAGTTTGGAACGAATACCTGCTGAAAACATGAACCATATAAATGAGGATTTCAGCATCAAGCTTTAGGCACACTAAGGTAATACCTAAATGACGCTTACATCAGAATATGTTCTTCTTTCAAATATGCACACATCCACCCCTCTAAAGTCTTCTGTTAAATAATAAAACGCATTCAGATCCACTGGCAGGAAACGCTTCACTTGGCTACTCAAGAAATGTCTCTCAAAGAAACAAGAGGCCACCACCACCGCGGCCACCGAGGCCCCAGCAGCCGTCACGGGGAGATGCCTTCTCGCCACCCAGCCACATGCCAAAGCCAATCAAAGCCTATTTTCCAGGAAGCATCCTTGGCACTTATTACGAAAAGATCGAGAAAAATGATCACGCTGCTTCAACAAGCAGCGCAGAGCTCTCCATGGAGAAATAACGAAAGCAGATTGAACACCAGTGGCCATGCTGCACTGGGGGAAGTCTCTGCAGTCACTCGTGCGACGGGGTTATCAGACAGCTGAAAGCTAGGCCAGCACTGTCCACCATAATAAACCTCATTTAAAAAAAAAAACAACAAAAAAATCCACAAAAGAACAACAACAAAAAACCCAAAACCCATCAAAAAAACCCAAACCAAGCCAAAAAACCCCAACAACCCAGAGACCAAAATACCTGGGGTTTTGCCCCCAAAAAGCACAAAAGAAAGCTGTCACTGAAGGCAGTGGTCACCCTGGGCAAAGGACAGCTTTTGCCCTTTTGCTGGGCTGCTTGCCACAACTTGCAAGGTTTCTTTGGTTTGGTATCAACCAGAGATTCAAGATCAAACTTCATTGTTGTGGTTTTTTTTTTTTTTGGGGGGGGGGGGGGAGTGTTTGTTGGGTTTTTTGTTTTGTTTAGAGACAGCTCTCCTGCAACATAGGAAAGGAGCACACATAGCAGTGCCCCACCTCACCCAGTGCATCCTCCATCCTTGCCCGGTGGGTCCACCACAGGGTGGGACAGCACCCATGTAGCTTTGCTTCCTTCATTGCCACGAGGAACCTTCATGCCTAACTGCAGTAGACCTTACGAAAGCCATGATCACCTTCTGAGTCACCAAACACACCTTACAGAGGAATACCAGCCAGCCACGGAGTGCTTTAAGGCTGTTTTCTGCTTTGAGCAGGACTTACGATGTACATTAAAAGTGCCAGGGAGCTCTGCGACAAAAAGCTTTCGTTCCTCCGTTGCTAGCTCCCTTTTGGCCCTTTCCTTCCACATCACCCTTCTAAATAATAGGTGTAAAACAGCATAAAGGCCTTTCCTCCTCGTTTCTGGGTGTTTACGGAATTCTAACAGCAGTGAGATTACTGTGTCCGATGCTCCAGTCTATCTTCAGGTGCCAACGTCTTGGCCGCACTCGAAATAGCCTCTGTTCTGCCTCCTGCTGACCAATGCTCATCTGTGACGTAGCTGTTGGTCATCAGGAACAGGCATCACAGGCAAAATTGTCTTTCTAAGAACATCATCTACAAGAGATTTTTCCCTTGTTGTTGGGGTGGGTTTTTTGTCTGCATGACACCAAGATCTCTGTTTCAGTATCTTCCCACAAACAAGATTATTATTCACAAGCATCATTACTTTCCCTCAGATTTGTGCAAAAGTTAATTAACCCTAGCAAAACACAGTGCAAAATTTATTAGCGTGGTCGTGATGACCATAATTACAATTTTTGAGTGTTTGAACTTCCCATGAAATTCATTTTCATGTGTTCGGCCTGCCTGCCTGAGATACAGTTGGGGGATGCAGTGGGAAGCAGGGCTAGAATTCGGCTCTTTTAAAGGCAGAGCCTGGAAGAAATGTAAAGCGAAGAGCCATGCCTTCTCTCAGACAAAACACACTCCTCTCGGCCCCTTTTCTGCTGCTTTTTTTCCATGGTTCTCCTGTATTCTGGTCACCACAGACCAGTTTCAGAAGAAAACCACCAGGGGAGTACACCTCTGTCCTGCCGTTTGCTGGGTCTGAGCCCATCCTCTTCCAGCAGAACCATCTCCTGACTGTCCTGCTGTCAGTAGGGACATCTTGAAAATCCTCTTTTCGAACAGTCCCAGCTTTTTTTTTTTTTTTCTTTTTAAAATAAAACCCAAATGAACAACAAAAAAAGCCCTCAGCACAAAAGCAGTGACACCTTACTGGCCTCCTTCACCAAACCACTTTTTGTTTATATCCCTACATGAAACAGTCTTTCATTCAACAAGCTTTGGATGGCCACCAGAAAGATGAGCCCAAACAGATATTGCATTTCTTTCATGACCTTTATCTTTTGAAGACTGCGATGGATTGTGAAGCTACTCACTGGACTAGACACTTACAACAGGCATGTCAAGGTTCAAACAGATATCCTTTGTTAAACTCGAAAAATACTCAATAAATTAACAGAAAGAGACAAAATGGTTTGACTGGAAAGAAAGCCAACACAAGTGGGATTCTGTAGGTTTGCATAACTCCAGGCTAACTTGTTTAAAAAAAAAAAATAGTAAGACAGCTCTGCTAGTCCTTTTCTTCTTTTAAGCAATAAAATGAAGTAGGACAAGGTTATTTTTTTTCATAGAATTAGAAACCATGACCAATGAAGAATAAATATGCAAGTACTAATGGTTGATGTGGACCATAAAGCACAGGTCTTATTTTTAAGTGCGAGTTATCAGCTTTCATGCCAGCTTACATATGGGGGGCACGAGAGTCTCGTGACATGGCTTATTCAAGCCAGGTTATATTTCTAACAAATTCATTCTAACCCCTTCAGAAGTTGCGCATTTGACACAGAATCACTTAATGCAAGTACCACAAATCTGAGCTATGCAGAAAGTCAGATGATTAAATGCTTCTCCTGACCTTAAATTTCCATGTGTTTGAGCTATGTCCTTGATAAAGATAATGGAGTCTGCCACTGACAATCCATTCTGCAAGTATTCTCAGTACTTATCAATAGAGGAAAGCATTAATTTACAAATAAATAATGCAGGAAATTATGTTTTAATATCAAGCATCTTCCTTTACCTTGAAAAAACATCTAATAGGTTTACAGTATGGTAAAATGGCCAAAACAGTTGCAGTTACTCTGCTTACCACTATTAACTGTGCAAAAGCAAGCTGTGATTTCAGTGGTTTTGCCTCCTGCATCATGAGTGAGAGCTCCAGACCCAGCTCCTGCAAAACAGACCCTTAACAGCCTTTCCAGTCATTGATGGCTTGCTTTCAATAATTAAATATTAAACTAATGATTATTTGGAGAGTGTTTCTAGTAAAAGCAAGTAACCGGCTAGGGATTCTCACGATGCCAGGGAAAATCCTTGGGAAAGCTGATTTACTATAGCACAGCTTTGGACTGGAGTTGCCGAGGAACATGAATTTAATTTTTAGATAAATATCAAGTCCAGCACCACACATATTCATTTTGCATCTTCTTGGTTTCTACATGCAAGTTTCAAATCCAGGAGCCAAAGGCTGAGATCTCAGCTTTTCACCAGCTCACTGCCTACTGGCAGCAATTTCACATCTGTAACCATCTTAAATGAACCCCGGCTTATGGAGCGACTTCAAAAACCACGCTCCCTCAACACATACACACACACGCAACTGTTACATAAACCACAAACCACCCATGGCTATACAATCGTTAATGTTTTCAACAATATATTTTTTTTTCCCCTTGCTGAGCCTAAGGAGTCTTTTGTTGGGCTGGAGTGAACAGATAATAGTAGCTTTGACGCGTTGAAACGCGCGCCTTGTGCAAGAGGGAACGGTGCATAGGTGCACCATCAGTATGGACGTGGGTTTAATTTCTACGCTTGAGCTCCTCGCAGCAAGGAGCTCCATGTTAGTTACACTCTGTTACTACGTGGTGCAGCAGATTAAGGCTGGGCTTGGCACGGTCTAAACAGGAATAAGCCGCTTGGGCAGAGCACGCACACATCGACGGAAGCCCACCGGCTGCCCCCCGCCTGGGCGCTGCCGGCTGCGTGGACCCACGCAACACTCCTAGGCTCCCTCCGAACGGAGCCACGCGCCAGTCTTTCAAGCTGGAGGTGAAGCGCCGTGACAAACAAGAAAAATTGCACTGTTGGGGTGCAGGGTGAATGTATGCAGTCTTCCCGTATGCGAGTGTATTAGGAATTAAATCCATCAGTGATGGACAGAAAAAGGAAATGACTATCAGAAAAGAATAAATATGGGGGAAAATGGAGATAAATGCATACTGGCAGCTTTAGACTGATGGCAGTCATTAAGTCAAGTCACTCAGTCTGCAAATTAGTCTTTTCTTTCCCCAAAGAGCAATTCTATTACTAATAATATTATGAATACTAAAACCAAAAAACTCATTGAGAATTATAAATGCATCAGTGCTATAATTATTACAGCTACGACTATCAAAATATATAAAATATATTTATTTATGCACACAACATGAATAACTTCATAGCATCTTTACAAAAAGAGGACACAAATTAAAGATTTTTAATACATAGATATAAAAAAGTTAAACCATCCTTCTAAGATTCTATAGCATCCCATCTTGCTTATTTGTCTGGGACAAAAATTTCACTCTCGCCAGTAACAGCTGTAGGTCACTGCAGAAAAAGACTGCGTGTTTCAAGAAGAATTAAATACACTGAGAAAGAGAAATACCGCCTACGTGAAGGTTAAGGAGATGTCTCCATTCTTGCTAGGAGAATCATACACAAGGAGAAAGCTTTTTTTCCAAAAGGCAATACTTACCTCCTCCCTTCACATACCTCCCAATCCGAGGCAGTTTTGACTGCTACTGGGAGCCTCATCCTTTCCCCAAAGGGCCCAAACCTACACTGGGAATCTTTGGCCACACACTCTTCGGGCATTATAGCACGATACTAAATTCTTCATGAAAACTACCAAAAATGAAAAGTTAATGGGTTGCACCTTCTCGTTGCTGGAAAGTTTTAATTAACGTACCCATTTTAAAACCAAAAATGTTTTACATTTTTGTCGGACTGCAATTTCCTTCCCTTTCAGTTGCATCACTGGTAGAAGGGAGATGAACGTATTTACAGCCTTCCTTTAATTCCATATCCCATATCTGTCTCGTTTGCTTGTATGTTAGAGCCAGAAGCTACCAGAATATTTGCACGGTAAAACGCATTGCAGGAATCCCTAGTTCAGGCAGTTCGATCTCCAAGTTGAGCATCCGAATTACACAACTGGCTGTGTCCCTAAACTCGTAAGCTGAGATAGTAAAAATACATCGTCTTTTCCTCAAACACGATGAAGCACGACCTAAGACTTCTTGTGTTACAGACTGTCAGTCGCTTTTTAGCTGAACAGCCTACATTTTCACGGCAATGGTCAAGTGCGCTAGAGCACCACAAAACAAGAGATAATTAATTTACATTTAAATGAAGCTAAAACTTTTGTTACTAAGTCTGAACACAACATATCATTCTTTCAACCCTCCGCTTTTACCTGGGAAGGAACTGGTTACCTCCAAAAAGCACAGGTCTAAGTTTGAGCTCTGTAAAATGAGCAAAAATCATGTCTATATTTACAAGAAATTAACATCAGTACTATTCAGCTGAGAGCCCTAAAAGCTGGTTTTCATCAGGGTAACATCTAAGCCTGCTACTAGATTAGACTCAAACTCAAGATTCGGAGTGGCCCCCATTCAAGGTAACAGGGAATTCTCAAGACACGCAGACCCAAAATCCACAATTTCTTTTTCTTCATTTTTAATAGACCATAATGATTTACTCTAAAGGGAAAAAGAAATACTGAGATTGTCTTGAATTCTACTGATGATAGCTGTTTTCCGTCTATCCAGATCACTGCGACACCCAAAAGAACTTTTTATTCTTTCTCTTGTAGAACTTTAAACAAAAGAGAGAACACTAAGCGGAATATTCCAAAACATCCAGAAGAGTTTCAACGGATTCTTTTCCTAACACAGGCATGGGTTATCAGTAACCTACTGGAAAAATAGATTCTAATACAAGCTATAGGGAGCATGCACCATGAGTAAGAATGATAAGCTAAATCCAGCCTAAAACACAGCACTTGTCTGACACAGGTGCTGAATGTTAGTCTTCACTTTTGTTTAGCCTTAAAACATACTCCTCCACAGTCTTTATACACTAAGCATACTCTGATAAACATGTGGAAATAAAATACAGCAAATAGCAAACAGCAGCAGCTTGGACCTTTTATATGATCATTTCTTCAAATAAATCCCTGATATGGACTCAAAGGAGAAGTCCCCAGATTGCGTACAAGAAAATAAGGCATGAGCTTAGCTAAACCTCTTGGCAGACAAGTTTTTGGGTGTGTTTTTTGGGATATTTTTTCACCTTACATTTGTTGGAACAAGAGAACTACACCTGATCAGGAAGGTCTGGAAACCTGAGTGCATTGTCTGCAGCCTTCAGGGAGATAAAAAAAACAAAAGCTCGCAGTAAGAGCTACCAAGGCCAGATTTTGGAAAAAAAGGTTTAAATAAGTTACAAGGCTTTTGCTGTGGGTGGGGTTTTTTTTTTTCTGATCATAGATGAACTGAGATGATTTTTGCATATACACACGACCAAAATTCTCCAGGTTTGCACAGGAATACGCCTAGGATAAAACTGAGCCTAAGTTTTTGAGAGGACGAAGGGTCAACCGCAGTGCTAAGAGAGCTGCTCACCAGGTCCAGACACACATGCAACAAGGAAATATTTTATAACAGAGTTGTTTCCGCTTGCAGTAACTGCGTGGACCCTTGCACGTTACTCTCTTTCCTCTTCCGGGGCTTCAGGTGGCTGGAACAGAAACAAGGCGAGAGCAGGGCCAAAGCGACCTGCTGCTCCGCAGGGAAACGTCGGGAAACTCCGGTGTCTGCTCGGCCCCGTTCCAAAGCAACCTCCCGCACGACACGGTCTGCGCCCGTGCCGACAGCCCGGGCTGCTGTACGCCCTTCCCGTGCCTGCTACCGAACAGGAGCTCCCTACCAGTTATCCACGAGATCAAACCCCACAGAGCAGAAGCTTCCGAGCCCTGCGGAGCACCCGGGGCCCGCGGCGGCACTCGCCGCTTCGGCTGGCGAGGGAATCGTGCTGCTCTCTGCAGAAGGCTGACGGCGCTGCCAGAAGAGCGGAGGAGCTGGCGCTTGCCGTCATTGAACACGCCGCTCCGCAAACAGGGAAGCTACTGACGTGTCTGAATTCCTGAATGATTCAGGCTCTGCCTTCTAAGAGGACATCTGCAGCTTTCACTAGAAAACGGCATACAACAAATAAATTCTGATACATTAGGATAAGTAAAGGATACTAAACTGAGCCTAAGCTGTAGGGTACCTTGCAATAACCTGACAAAATCACTCTGTAAGAAAGTATAGTAAAATATGTTGCTGGAGAAAGTTTAAGAAAAGCCGCGTGGTACAGAACAGATGTTTTATTCTTCAGTAATTCTAGCAAACACGAGCTTGCAGAGGAGATACACCAATGAAAAAAAAACCAGAACATACATCCATTTTTTCTTTTCTTCCAGTGGTGTACTACAGCTATTCCCTAGAAGAAAAAATAAAACAAAGCGCCCAATAACATCAACTCAAAACCAAAAGACTGCTAAAATCTCAAATGCAACATCCAGGATGTGCTTTTAAAACAAAACATATGCCCTTGTTTTTAGCTTTACTTAAAATTTGAGGATGTTTGCAGAGAGCATTAGTCTTTTGGAAACAGATAAAAAAATAAGCAAACAAAACGCCAGAACACTGGAGAAACGTTGTTCTGAACATTCAGGGATAACTCCAGCTGAAGTCAGACCCAAAACCTCATCTTCCAACATCAAATTGCTTGCAAAGACAAATACCTTTCTCTTGGGTATATTATCCAACAGAACAATACCCATGTCATAAGAATCCTTTCGTCAGTATTAGGTCCCAACAGGAAGGCACATAACGTCCCCTCAGCTGGGCTGTCCCGAGCGCCTTTCATAAATTCATACAGCGAAACCGTCACTTCGCAAGGAGTAGTCTTCACGTGAGTAAAATCACCCATAGACACTGAAAGAATTTCTTTCTTGATACTTTGCTCTTCTGTAGCGTCTGTAAGAATCTAGGTGCGTATTTAGAAAGTGAACAGGCAGCAAAGCCCAAAAATTCCCATCGATCTTCCTGTGAATTCCTAAAATGAGGCAGCAATAGATTTTCATCTCATACATTAAACTCTAGATAAGCCCTGACAACATATTGTAGGCAGAATTTCAATTTGAAGCTATGTCATACATAAGCAATATGTTGATTGCTCTAACCAGCAATTTCTGTGCCATCGTTGATCAAGATGCTGAACTAGATCATAATTCGTCACTTGATGCTCTGCAAACTGAACTGTAAACACTAATTTTCTTGGCTGTCCCACGAAAAGAGGTCAGGCGTAACTCCAATGTCCCTACTTACAGGGGTACAAGGACTGCCACCTTCCCAAAAACCGGCTCACAGATTTGTTTCACATTCCACCCATCAGCAGAAGCTTTATTTCCAGCGGACATCTGCATTGTGTCCCAAGGGTTAAGGCACCTCTACAGTGAGACCACCACGACGAGATGCAATCTAACCGTACAGCCTTGTCCACCACAGAAGCGAAGAAGCCTCCAGTCTCTACCTGCTCTAACATAATCCATGAGGTTGACAGTGCATCAGGTTGTAAACCACCAGCTATTGTCCAAACGTCGTCATTGTGGTGCTTGTCTCATTTTAACCCTAAGACTGAAGCTACTTTAGAAGTTTTCAGAAACTTTTCCAGCGTGTTTGATGAAGGAATTCCCCATTTTTCAGATTCAATATGCAATATTTCAAAGGAGGGAAAAGAATCTCTTAAAGGATGAAAAACCAGATTACAGACATCATATCTTTATCTGCTCCATCCAATCTTGTGTTATCCCTTTGTGTTAACTTCTACGTTCCCTAGCACATACCACAAAACAATTACGTTCGGCTCTAGGATCTATTTTTAATCATTCCTTATCAAGCCATATAAAAAGAACAGAGAAAAGTGAGGTAAGAATAAAGGGAAATGTAAAATAATAAATGTATCAGAAAAAGATTGAAGTTACTCAAGGAACTGAACTCGCTGCGACACCCTGAGTTTGCTTTTCCAACTTCCCCAAAGGAAATAGGTTTGCAAGAAGAAGCTGAAGTCACACAGGCTGAAAGTGTTTTGAAATATATGCAAGAAGCCAGAAAGAAGAATTACAGAGATTAACTGAATGCCCTGGCACCTTTATTGCAACAAAGGGACAAAGTAGGATATTTTGGGGCCAAACGATGCAGATGGAGACATCACCGTGCAGAATGCAGGAGGTAATTTAATTTGAAAGATGGAGACAACCCATTGTAATTAAACAAAGATGAGAATAACACAGCCCAAGCAATGACTCAGGTAGGCGGTTTGGACAATTGCCTTTGGATTTGGCTGCTGCCTTTGGGCTTAACTGGAGGGAAAAGCATGTTCAGATGATGTTAATTAGCACCATACTGCTGGAGATTTGGTCATGTTTCA
>NW_010544084.1:6683-10508 GCF_000687285.1 Phaethon lepturus | reverse complement strand
TACACCCTAACCACTTAAAAATCAGGAGGAAGCCAAATTTTGAAGCCACATCAAAATTAAATTCCCACTGGATTAACTGTTTAGATCAAAGACAATGAAGGTCAGAACTCAGGGGTTTAAAAGTAGGGAATTTTTTCTTTTTTAAATCACAGAAAAAACTTTTCAAGACAAATATGTAGGATATGATTTTTGTTTTCCTCATAGGCTTTTTTTTGGAAGAGGGAAGAATAATCCACATGGTGGATTATAAGAAAAATCTTTAGGATTGCCTTTTTGGGTTTGGTTTTGTTTTGTTGTTGGTTTTTTTTTTTTTAATATAGCACTCCCACTGATCCGAAAGAGTAAGATCTAGTCATTTCTAGGGCAGCCATAAGGAATACACACATGGTGGAAGTTATTTGCCAGGTTCTCGAGCCTTCATCTGTTCATTTCCTTCTCAAGAGCAGCCGAGAAAACGCACACGCTGTGCCATGTACCCACGTGGCAGGGGACCGGTACTCAACACATCGGCAGTTTCATCCACAGTGACAACACAGCGCTGTTTGCATGAATCCCTCCTCTGCTGGGGAAAGAGGAGTTGATCCATGCTGTACACCGCTGACGCTTGTGTCGGTTCCTCCAGGGCATCCAGATAACTCTCTGGTTCAGCCCGATAAGCCTTCTGCAATTTAGCAACTTGGGAACGTGTTAATGGCAGACCCTGCTCGTGCCTTCCATTCTCCCGCATGGCACACATCACATGCGAGAGCTGGAAGGCTCTCCAGTCTCACAAGTTTGTCTTTATTCCAACACTGGTGGACAGGAGTGGATCTCCAACTGTTTTTGTAGGAGAGAGAAAGTAGTTATTCAACCAAAAGCAACGGGAGTCACGTCTGGATCCTCATTTTCTCTCTCCTTAATGAGACAATGAAATTATAATCAACTGGACCTCCTACAGTCCCAGCTTCGCCAATCAAGAATTAAAAGCACTGCAGCCAAACAGCTGGGACCCGAGATGGGTCCTTCCTCCGCAGTTTATACCAGCTTGCCCCATGGCTTGTGCTGTCCTGCTAATGTGGCCTGCAGAGAGGTTTCCATGGGGTCAGAAGCCATAAGACCACTCATGGGTAGAAATTGCTTTTTTGTTTGGAGAACGGGAGAACTCGGAGGGCTTTCTGGAAGCATCTGACCGCCTTTTATTCTTCTCCAGATAGCAAGAAATAAAACCCTGGATGTTGCCTGTTAGACTAGTGCGTTACCAGCTCCTCTGCAGAGGTTACTACTATGAGAGTGCCCTAAGGGGTCCGCCAAACGGGGCACGCTTTGCATGGATTGTACAAAAACACAGTAGGGTCCATGAAGTTTATGCTTTAATGTTAAAATCCAAGAATCTGATGCGACTGACTATCTGGACAGCTGAAACCAATAAAAAGAATGCCTTAAGGTATTTTTAAAAGAAAGTCCAAGCAATAACGCTTTGTCAATTGATTCAAAAGAACATCGCAAGTTGGGGGAAAACTTTCCTGCTAAAGGGAAAGCTGCTGCAGTGGGATCAGGAGAGCTGGGTTCTGGCACCACTACCCAAACCCCACGGGTTTTTCCCCAGCTCAGTCTGAATGACAAACCATTTAGATTGCATCTGGTTATTTTTCACAAATATATCATGCAGAGTATAATAGGCCACTACTTGCCGGTACTGTTTCTAAGCCAAACTGTTGTCCCAAATAAGGGTGGTTCTATCATGTTAGCAGTAACATTGAACACAATGAATCTTCAGTGGAGTTTTTAATTTAAAAAGTCATCAGTGGAAACAGTATTGTTTCCTCTCCAGCTACTATGAAAAACATCCTCAGGATCCAAAACAAGACCAACATAAATCCAACCACACGTACCCAGGCACCAGCTCCCATTGGCATCAAAGCAGCTTTTCGTAGAATGAGCATTTTAGACACCAGACTTCAAAAATTACAGTCAACTGTCCAGACTGCACAAACCATACCAGAGGCTATTCGTAGCTTCCAAAGCTTCAAGCTATTCATGCTTTCAAATGAATCGGTGGACAGATCACATACACATCGCTCTACCTTTTGCCACATCCCTTGTGTTGTTTTTGGAAAGAATATTTATAGTCTTACAATGTGTTTTAAATAAACAACTTGCTGGATAGGGGTAGCTTTAGTTGCTGCAATTTTATACGGAGCAAAGAAAACAAGCCCAGTATTGCTCATTGCACTGTTAGGAAATACGGCACGGGAGGCAGTGAAAAACCACCAGTGACTTCTTTTCTCCCAGCTGATACATATCTTATTTATTCTTTCTCATAATGTATGAATGCTGTGCCATGCCCTATTTTGTCTTCTGCCTCAATTAAAATGTAAATTTTTGCAGCCCATCTCTGTAATTCCAAACTCCTCCAGGCAGGGGAATTTAAACTGCTTTTAATAAAACTGACTACAGATGCTGCAATAAGATTCCTTTCAGAACATTTGAAATCTATATTTTTAATAGTATTCTGTGTATTACACAGTTATGTCATTGCTCTGAACTTTCCCATTAAAGCAGGATCTGGAAAGACTATGCACGACCCAATAAATAACAGGCAGAATCCCAGCTGGCTCCGTGCAACATACGCACACACCCCGACATGCCCAAACACATCTCTGTGCCTCCCACCCCAACAATTATTTATCTTAATTGCTGTTTCTTTTACTTCCAGAAAATGCAATATAACACCCTTTGGTTTGTGTGCTTGAGTTTTGCATCTTAGAAATTCTCAAAGCCAACATCTACAACTAATCTTTGGCAAATAAGTTCTCAGTTAAGAATCTACAAAGCTGCATTAACTAGAAGTTGCGTTGGCTACTCCCTAATTTTCTCTTTCCCCTCTTCCGTAAATGCTGCAATGCTTGCAAGTTCGGACGTGTCCTGCTGGGCTAGTGTACTTAAAAGGGAAGAGTCGCGCTCAAATTTATAACATGTGAAGTGCTCTTGAAGGGCCTCTTCCGTAAATGCTGCAATGCTTGCAAGTTCGGACGTGTCCTGCTGGGCTAGTGTACTTAAAAGGGAATTTTTTTATTCAAAAATTTATAACATGTGAAGTGCTTTTGAAGGGCTTATATCTGACAGTGCGGTCTTAACTACCCACCTACCTCTAACGAACTTGACAATCACAACCCAGAATAAACCCCCACCCATCACACAGCTGGGGAAGACCCTTACACCCACAAACCCTGCCTACCTCCCTCCACAACGTGGAGATGATGTCACGTTTATAGAGGTGGTGTTGAAGAAACGGAGGAGTTGCAAAAGTCCCATATACCAGAAAACTAGAGGATTTACTGCCAAGCTGAGAAATAAAGGGCAAGACATCCATAGATATCGAGTACATTTGTCCCAGGCAAAATCCTACAAAGAAAGCACCAAAATAGTAAATTTATCCAACATCCAGACCTGCAGCACATAACAGTGTGTTGCACACTGACAGCATCACACCTCAAAGCACAGAAGAGCCTATGGAAATATTCACAATGCTGTTTATCACGTCCCGATTATCTGGGAAAGGAGTGTTTCATTCGAAAACCCTTCCTAACGCAGGTTTGCGGGGAGAATGAGAGATGGTTCAGATCCTGGTGCGTAGCGCTTGCTTGATACCCAAATCAGTACTTGCAGATCTCACCCCGATTTTTGCGTTGCCTCTACACTTTCTGATGTTCATTTTTCACCAGACTTTCCCCTGACAAATATCAAAAAGGGTAAAAAGCCCAAAACCAAGCCCCAAAGAACTAACAGTGCCAGCGGCTAATGAGAGCTGCCAACTTGGAAACCTGATTTCCAGCGGGAATGCCC
>NW_010544084.1:0-6652 GCF_000687285.1 Phaethon lepturus | reverse complement strand
AGAGGGCTTGTAATGGAGGTGGTGCTTTCACTCTCCACCTGCCTCCGCAGGGTACCCGGAGCTCTCCTGGCATCTCCCCACCCAGCCTGCAAAGGATTTTTAGTTTCAAATCCAGACGCAATGTTCATCTGTGTCAGTCTCTTGACTGAAAAAAAATAAAGTGATAACTGCCAGTACTGAGATTTAAAAATTAAGAGGAGAAAAAGATTCAAAGAAAGCAACACTCAAGAGCCTGAAATCTCTCCTTGGTCAGTCTCAGACTCAAATGGGAATCTGATGAGTGAGAATTCACATTACGTTGATATTTATTTCTTCATTAGCATAAAATTTTGACAGTCAAGACAGACCTTTGAACCCAAGTGCTGGAAAAGCCAAGGTATTTGGTTCAGAGCTGAAGTGTTTATATTAACAACCTGCCCGTTACTGCATTTCTTCTACACCTTTCCCGACCTTAGGCCACTGTTTGACATTCCCGTTACAAAGGATGACTGATCTTGTCGCTTTTTCACCGGTTTTCAACGTTTGATTCAGTAAGGCTTTAGCCAGTGCTACATTCAAGCAAATTTGGCAGGTGTAAAACAAGAGTTAATTAGTCAAAATTCATAGAAACATTACTACGTAATATCTAAAAAGCATGCGCATTGCTGCAGGTTAGTCTGCTGACATGCACATCCGCGTGCATTTTGCTGATATTTCAGGCTTCCCATAAAACTGGCCACATTGGATCAACACTTTAATTACTTGAAACCATAATTCTGTACCTAAACCAGCTGTAAACAAAGGCAAAGAGCAGCTCCCTCTATTACTGTGGGCACCTCCACATGCAGCAAGGCACCACATTCTTCATCCTTAGACATGCTTTGCGCTTTATGGGACGTAACACAAGTTAAAACCTCAAAACTCTAGGCAGGTAAAGGGGAAGAAAAAAGAAAAAGATCAACCACAGCCCTTATCTGCCTCTCAGGGATTGAACTTTGGTCTTTTTTGTGTGACCCTGATTCAGATATTTGAAAGACACCTTGATTCCAGGAACTTAGTAATTTTAATTCCCCATCACTAGTTCAGGCAACCCACAGAGAACTGGAAACCCCCGCTCTACTGATGTACACCTAAGAAAACCTCTACCTTTTTCCAAGGAGACTTGAATAGCTTTTTCACAGGTGCACAGCGTGAACCCCCTTCTCTCAGATTCCCGTGACACCCCCATGTTCCGCAGGACACCCCGAACGCAGGTGCCACCCCCGAGCACCCTGCCGGTGCCCGGCCGGGCTGCCTCGGGAGCAAACACGCCCTAGGAAAACTAAAACAATATTTAGACCTCTTCTCTAAATAAAGAGCGAGCGAGACAGAGAGCTACTTCAAATCTTAGATGCTAGCACTTGATTTATTGCATATTTTAAGTTGCCATCTACCTGGATCGTCAACATCCAGCAGAAGTTTTTTTCACCGATAGTCCCCTTCTATTTGGCCTGGCTGCCTGGTTCGTATGGCGGCTTAACAGCACGGCACAGCTTTATTTTGGTAAATAGAAACTCCATGCACTAGCCAACAACCCCAGTTGAACGTGAGCTGTGTTCAGTCTGCTCATGTTAGACACTCCTTCAGATGGAGTGAGGACATTGTAAAAATTAATGCCGTCCTTCTGGATGGGACAGGGTGTGCTGGATATAAATTATATATATACACACACACACACACACACTTTTTCACAGAGCTCAATGCCTGCGTGCCAGCGTCCGTACCCCAGCCGTGGCCACGGTGCCAGGCTGCTACCTGCAGCTCGCTCTCTGCCATTGCCAGATGAAGGGGGAATAGCTGGGCAGGTAAATACGGGTCTATATCTCTGCTTCCCTTGAAGCTATAGTTAATTTGCAATTGTCCAGGTCGAAGCGTAGCGTTCAAACTGCAACCCTGACCCACACCGGTAGGGCACGCGTTTCTGCGTCAGCAGGTGAATCAGAGTCAACGCAAGAAGCATCATTTTGGGGAAAACTCTGCTGCTGAATAGAGGTGGGAATCACGTATCTAAACACAGGCATCAAGCATCATCTCTAACATCCAAAATTATTTGGGATGCGGGCAAATATCACACGGAAAGCTGTACTGACCTGGAGCAAAAGCCGGTAGCCAGGTGTGTAAAGCGGGGAAGTCTCTGCTTGCCCTTGCTGCAACACAGCACAAGGGGCCACTGCACGAACCTGCCAGCAGCCCTTCCAATTTGAATCCAGCTTTTGTTAATAAAATAAAAGCACTGATGTTTCCATGTGCTCATTTCAAGAGCACCACATGCTGCAGAGTTCCAGCACACGATTCAAAAAGGTCCCATTACTTATGATCTATTAAAAAAACTGTTGCAAAATAACGCAAGATGAACATGGTACCTATGAAATTTATTTTGGTCAACTTGCTAATTGAAATTATATTTTCCGCAGCTCCTGGTTGAAGAAAAATTCAAAACTTCAGAAAACTTCCTTATTGTTTTCCCTCTCTCGAAACTGGGGGGCTAAACTGCATTTTTCTCTTTGTTTTATTACACGCAACAACAACCACAAATACAACACAAATCACTGCAACGGTAGCAGCAGCACAGGACTAACAAAAGCAGGACAGTCACCCTGGTGGGTCAAGAAGCGTGCGGTTATACATGCGTGCACCTCTTGCTAAAGCAGTGATGGATTTTCTAGCACAAAAATCTAATAATAAAGGCCCTTTCCAAAATGTGAAACACACTGGAGAAGAAGATCTGCAAAGCACTCAGCTCTGCTAGGCTCAACTTTAAAAAGAAAAAGTGAGAAAACTCTCTTAAGAAAATATTTTTTCTGCATCTTTATTACTACAGAAGTATTTTTTCAGGTGTAATAAACCCAGAAATAATTAATATGACCTTATAGTTACGATTTTATAAAAAAGTAATTATTTTTTTGTAAAGGTTAAGGACTTGCTAATTAGGTTTAATTTTGTTATAACAAGGCTGAGGTTCTTGAACCAAAGATGAAGCATTAAAAAAAATAAAGGATTGCTTTACGAACTCTTCAAGTATTGTTTTTGACATTCAGACACTGTAATGCTTTGGTTTTATATGCCCAGATATCATGGCAATCGCTTGTATTAAGAGTGAAAGAACAAAATGCTGTTCTATAAGGGAAAAATCTGTAGCACTCCTCCCAAGTTTTCTATATCCAGTACACTAAGGATAGGAATATTCTATCTAAATCAAAAGTTCAAAATATCCATTCACACCTAGGCAATTTGTATTCTGGCTTCTCTAGACACGATCTACAAGCAGTTCTTGCTTCTCCAGACGTGACGCAGTAATTTAAGAGCATCCTCCCACCAGCCAAAGCACAGCGGGGTCCCCGGGGTCCCCGTGCAAGCTGCGGTGCCTTTTCCCTCCCCCGAAGCGAAAGGCAGCAAGAAAACCAAATTCCCCCTTTCCCATCAGCACCCTGAAGACAGGGAGACACTTCATCGTCCTTAAGCCCTGGGGGAATAAGGTGGGGATGTCTCTCCTCCCCGATTCGTTCTGATTTACTGGTCTATTGACCTCGCGGACCCGCGAGCAACAGTCCTGTGAAATATTACTTGAGTTGCAGGGCTGCCGAGCAGGGATGAGCAAGTACGAGCCTCGGCGTTCAGCGCTGCCCTGCTTCCTAATCCTCCTCTCCTCGGCTAAATTGTTCCTTCCTCCTCCTCGTTTTCGTTTTGTTTTCAATGCAGAGGAAGCGAAGTTAACGGTCTGCCGCCCCACAGAGAGGTACACAGCCAAAGAAACGCTCAACGTCGGACTCAATGATGCATTTGAAGATAATGTGGCACAACAGAGACACAAAGCAGACTTAACTGCAAACACCAAATAAATATCATTTCTGCTTTTAAGAAGAACTTACCAGGGCCAACAGGGCCAAAGGCAAATACAAAGAGGATGCTGTGTGAGGGGGGTCGGGAAAACAGAAAAGCAGGAGAAAGGGAAAAGGGACTACACCAGATTGTGGTTTCCTCTGAAAAAAGGCTTTTATCCAAGAGCCCCTCACAAAGACGTTCTTATCGCACACACATATAAGCTGCTCAGAATTTTATCCCTCTCTTTTGAAGATAAAGATTCAAACCTTGCAGGTCTGGTACAAACAAGGCTCCCGCTGATCTCGGGGGATATCTTGGTTGCGTGAAACCATAGGGATACAGCGTGATCTCTCCCCGATCATTTCCTTGGAATATTTTCTGTTTTCAGGAGTTAGCCAAACCATGCCTCTCCAGGGCTTCCACCGGGAATGGCGAGGAGCCCACTGGGAGACAGAAGAACCTGGGCATCCCCTGTGCCACCCCGGCCATGGTTCCAGCGGCGCTGAGCCCACGGGGGTTTGGGACACGGGTAGTAACTCCCAACAGATAGCTGGGGAGCAGCAAAACCGTGACTCCTGGTAAAGCAGCGAATCAATCAGGACTTGAAGGCTCTTAAATAAAGAGCTCAGAATAAATCCAACAGTAGATACAAAAGAAATCCGAACTGGCTCTGCTAAAAGTCAAGCCTAATACAGAAAATCAGTTTTCTCAGTAGAAGCTATTAAAGAAATGTGTCCGGGACAAAAAAAACCTAAACACCCCCCCCATCCCACTCCCCCAAAAAGACCACCACCAGAAAAGAAAAAAAACGGTACCTTACCCCTGTCTACATTTAGCAGAAGTAACGTGGTAGTATACCAGTCCCATATGGCTTGCATGAACATGCTCACAGGGTGATTTTACTCCACAGACATGACTTGCGCTTGTACATGGCGCTAAATGAAGCTTTCATGGCCAGCAAGGCAGCTCCACGGGCCTCCCACCACCGTCCCAAGGCCGAGCCACAACCAGCACCACAAAGCAGGGTCAGCCCCAAGTCCTTCAAGGGACCTACTGACACCACGTGAGGAGAGGCCGCAGAGGCAGGGCAGTTCCTACCTCCTTCCCACTACAGCGTTACGCAGGGTTGGATGCAAGATCACAGCCATGTCCCATCACTGCTAACCTGCATCAAGGTTTAACTATTGTAACTTACAGACAAAGCTGAGGGATGAGGGGAATGGCTAGTTCTAACCTTACCCCCGTACGTTCTCCCTGCCACCCACGTCAGAACCACTGATTCTTTGCCTTCGAAGATGGTTTTTATGGCTTCAGTTGCAAGTTTTGGAAATAAAACAAAGGCCAAACCCTCACTGCGAAAATACTAAACCTCTTCATATTTGTCAGTTGATACAAAGAGCTCTTCCACTGGAAACACCAGAGCAAGGTGCAGGCAAATCAACTTGTACACCTAGGAAAGCATTTCACGGGTTCAAAATATCGTAGAGACCGTCTGATACGAAAGATGTTTAGTTTCCTAAATAATTTGATATATTAATTTCATTTGCAAAAACCTTGGCTTTAAAGTATGTATTTCTAAGCAAACTATCTAATTTCAGTTTGCTTTTTTAAGGAAAAAAGTCCAAATTGTTTTGTTGCTGTTTTGTTTTTAATAAAAGCACCGTTATTTAGTAGATGCAATCACCTCAGCTCTCTGTGACAACGTTGCAGGAAAACATACTGCAGGCAAGGCCGTCTCTGTTCCAGCTCCTCCTGCCAAATTCATTTAAAAATATGGATTATAACATCAACCAAAATTGTATCATTAACTGAGAGGTCACGGCCATTTCACATGATTTTACAAATTGAGCTCCTACATGGAACGAGTGTATTTACCTGTAAATATTATGGCTCCTATACAAGCCAGTGCATTTACCGCAGCTTGCTCTCTCTTCACGACGATGTGAAGCTCCCCTGTTCCCACCAGAGACACAACCACCACCCTGGGCATTGATTTTAGGCAGCAGATCTGTACTTTTCTTTTTCAGTGGCACCTACAGTACTAAAGGGAAACTCCCAGCTGGTTTGGCAAAGAGAACTCAACAGGCAATTCACGCACCTAGTGCTTCACGTTAGAAAATGCTTCTATTTATCCACAGAAATATTAGAAAAGGACATCAGCAAGGACGAGTTGTCCCCATTAAGCATTAACCGATGGCCTCCAGGACAGGGACTGCTTGAAGCTGTGAATAATCTAAGCATGCTGTGGTTTTTTAAGAGAATACACCCAAAACAATGCTGCAGTGTACTGCAAGCGCCGTGGCACAGCATCTGCAGAAGGAAGCGTCACTCCAGAAGACAAAAATTGGTGTGGGACAGTTTAGCTTTAACCCTTTATCCAACAGGGTTGTTTTTCTTCTCACTCCTTTTCTACTGACACTACTAATGGGAAATGAGAAGGCAAAAAAAAAAAAAGAAAAACAGTTTGTGATAAACAAGCTACTTGCACAGCAGAGGCGGAGGAAAGATAATAGGGAAATCATTAAAATGTTTCGTGTTTACTGAGAAGCGATTTCTAGCCCACAGATCTTGTCAATGATTGCCGGCACTGTTGGCCACACTCCTCCTCTTGAATTTTCATCCTTCGGTGGTTTCCATGACTCTGCTCTCGCCCAGTTCCCACTATCTTTATAATTATTCCCTAGATGCCTCTTTCAGATGCTTCTCCCAACCCTCCCGCGACACGCGAGCTCGGCCTCGGCAGCGGTCCCGCAGAACGCCGCACAGCGGGGCAGCGCCGCGGCCTCCAGCTCCGGCCCGGGGCTCGGAGATC
>NW_010544083.1:0-3638 GCF_000687285.1 Phaethon lepturus | reverse complement strand
TACAGGCTGGGGAATGAAGGGACTGAGAGCACCCCTGCAGAGAAGAACTTTGGGGTATTAGTGGATGGAAATCTGGACATGAGCCGGCAATGTGCACTCACAGCCCAGAAGGCCAAGCGTATCCTGGGCTGCATCCAAAGCAGCCTGGCCAGCAGGGCAAGAGAGGGGATTCTGCCCCTCTCTTCTACTCTGGTGAGACCCCACATGGAGTCCTGCGTCCAGCTCTGGAGCCCTCAGCACAGGAGAGACATGGACCTGCTGGAGCGGGTCCAGAGGAGGCCACAAAAATGATCAAAGGGATGGAACAGCTCTGCTGTGGAGAAAGGCTGAAAGAGTTGGCTTTGTTCAACTTGGAGAAGGTTTCCGCAAAGACCTTCTTGCAGCCTTCCAGTACCTGAAGGGTGCTTCTAAGAAAGATGGGGACAGACTTTTTAGCAGGGCCTGTAGTGATAGGACAAGGCGTAATGGTTTTAAGCTAAACGAGCACAGATTTTTACTAGATATAAGGAAGAAATATTTCACAGTGAGAGTGGTGAAAGACTGGCACAGGTTGCCCAGAGAGGTGGTAGATGCCCCATCCCTGGCAACATTCCAGGTCAGGTTGGACGGGGCTCTGAGCAACCTGATCTAGTTGAAGATGTCCCTGCTCATTGCAGGGGGGTTGGACTAGATGGCCTTTAAAGGTTCCTTACAACCAAAACTGTTCCATATGTGACAAGGACTAAAAAGAGGTAAAAGGGAAAGGAATGTTAGAGGAAAAAAGTTAAAGCATGGAAGTAATTTTCCCTTAAAAACCTGCTTTTCCTTTATGAATATATGTGAATGTGGTAAGATGAAGATTGAATTTTTAATCATTATTTTTGGGGGGTTTTTAATAACTGGAAAGCTCTAAACCAAAGATGCACCAGTGACAGATTGATGGAATCATACCACACAAGACAAAGCAGAGAGCAGACAGCTGGCATTAATTTTTTGGAGAGGGAGTGCCAACTGCCAGCATACGCTGGAGAAAGGAGAAGGGAAAAAAAGAGTAAAAATCTAGGAGGAACTTTGATTTCCAGAACTTACGTGGCGGAACTATTACCCCTGTGGGCTTGTTATTTTTCAGCTCAGGTAGGATATACAAACCCCTCCGGGCCGTGAGATAGCCTTTAAAGAAACCATGAAAGACTCGGGTAAAAAAAAAAACAGGTTTTATTTTGATTATATTCACTAAATATGGGTTTGAACTTATGCTAAAATCAAAGAATATAGAAAATGACTGGTCCATTTATCTACAGCTGTGTCTTTAGCATTCTTACTAACCAGTGTAAGAACACAAATACTGACCTAATCCATTCAGGTAATTTTAATGCATCTTTTCAGCTCTGAACGGTGCAAAGCACAAACCGTCAGCCAAAGGAAAGACATTCCCCCATGTCAGCATTGAGAGCCATCCAAACCACTGAACCACCCATTTTGGCACCGTTTCATTGCATCCCGTCTTCTCCCCAGCTTCCTCTCTGCAGATATAAGAAAGCAAGGAGAAGGCTTGCCCTCCTGCCAAAGTCCATGCATATAATAATAATAACAAAAAAAAGAGATTAAAAAAAAGGAAGGTAATAATTTTTTGTTTCCATGTCTATAGATCAAAAAGTAATGTAGGCTCAAGACATCAAATAGAGACACAAATATGAATTATAATCTGATTTCAAAGTAAATCTAACTTGAAAGCTATACTCAGGGAATGGCATGTGTGTGTATGAGGCAGCACTGGCGTCAGTCCTCCCTTTTTTCTGCTGCTTAAAAGCTGTTACTTGGAGGGAAGTAAGTATGTTTGTTCTCTCTTTACTCCAGTGATTCAGTAAAAAAGAAACCTAATGCTTACTGTATCTGCAATGACTGTTCCAAAATTTGACTGGATTGTTTCAGTAAATAAAATAAAAAATCCTGTAAGACAAACCAAAAGAAGTCCTTCCATTCCAAGAAGATATGCTTAGTGCATTATACTTCCATTCAGGCTGATTTTTTCCTTGAGTTACTGAGAAGGACATTCAAGAGTAAGGAAAAAACCTCAATAATCCAGGCAGCACTAGGAAATAGTATTCAACTGTTTCATGATAATTCAATTTACAAACCATAACTAGTGATTACATGCGTGTCCTTTAATGAAAAACACCCATTTTTCTGAATAACATTTCTTCTTTTTATTGCAGGGTTTTTTTTAAATACGTTTGAATTTCAAAGGGTATTTAATGAAAGTAATTAAAACTAAGATTGCTTTTAAGCCACCACACCATATCCCATTTCACCCCTTCTCCATAGATCAAAATGAAGTCCATGGTTTTAAAACAGGATTTGCTTACACTTGAACTGGTTGTGTTTATCATTAAAAAAAAAAAAAAAGAAAAAGAAAAAGAAAAAAAAAATCTGCATCTAGCTTCACAGGAATAGCAAGCTAACAAAAATCCCTCAACTTTCCACAGAAGTTATGGGTATCATTGTTTTTCAGAATACTAATTAGCATGACTGTTCATGCAAAATTTTTTATATTTTTAGGCACACCTTAGGTAAGGCAGAATGCAGAAAGGAGAATATTGGAATGATTTGAATCTGCTCATCACGGTGCAGAAACTCTCACGGTGTTCCTATAATAGGACCTTAACCTGGGATCATCCACACACTTACTTCAAAGAGGTAGATATAAGGAGTCCTGCTTGACTGCAAGGAAACAGACGTGTGAAAAATGATATAATTTTCTCATAGAAGAGGGCACTGTAATTAAGGTCTGTAGTCATAGCATTGAAAGTGAGGCTTAGGAGTATGATTTCAATACTGACTAGCAGGAGCGCAAGGAAGAAATTATTTCCGATGCCTCTTTTTGACCTAATATGAATCTTCTTAGTTAGATCTATTCTCATATTATCTAGTAAAAAAATAAATAATTGGTTATCATGTTGTGAGAAGGAGGCAAGGATTAGAGCAGAAGGTTATTTATATCACCTCTTGAAAGAGGACAGGTTTATTCTCTGCATAAAATTGTGCTTTTTTTAAATAAGCTTGCTAAAAATTTGGAGATAAGCAGTTACTAATATCATCTTCACCCTGAGTTTCTTGGAAGGATTTTTTTTTGCTGTATTTATAAATATGAGGAAAAATGTTTTTGTGTGTGTTCTGGAAAAATCCTTTATTGGTTAAGCTGTAAATTGATAATCAGATTGAAGTAACTTTTTTTTTTTTCTTCCTCCAGCTAAATAGCCTGAAGTTTTACTTACCCAAAGTATCTGGTGGTATAAAAAGAATAAAATTTTAACAGCAGCCCTCCTAGAACATGGGAGGCTTCCTGTATGTCTGAATGACGGGTTTTTCAGAAGTGACATATTTCTACACTGATCTCACAAATTTTTTTGTAGTAATCTTACAGTCATTAAAGGACAGTTGACCCCATATGAAATCAGAATCATACTCTCCAAATCATCCTCAGTGGCTGTTTCCAATGGAGGCATTACTGTTTCAAGATTTTTAAACACTTTGGTGGCCTTCATCAATTCCAGTTGAATTTTGCAGAGTAGAACAAATAAATCAAACACTTCAAAGCAGATAACAATTCCTGCCACTAATTCAAACCTATTCTTCTCCCAAGTAACTAGCGATAGGAC
>NW_010544082.1:1071-1373 GCF_000687285.1 Phaethon lepturus | reverse complement strand
AGGATGAGGAAAAGGCTGAGGTACTTAATTCTTTTTTGTTTTTTGCCTCAGTCTTTAGTAGTAAGACCAGTTGTTCTCTGGGTAACCAGCCCCCTGACCTCAAAGACAGGGACAGGGCGCAGAATGAAGCCCCCATAATCCAAGGGGAAATGGTTAGCAACCTGCTGCGCCACTTAGACACACACAAGTCTATGTGGCCAGTTGGGATCCACCCAAGGTAGTGAGGGAGCTGGCAGGAGTGCTCGTGAAGCGACTTTCAATCATTTGTCAGCAGTTGTGGCTACCCGGGGAGGGACCCGGCG
>NW_010544082.1:0-793 GCF_000687285.1 Phaethon lepturus | reverse complement strand
CCTGCTCCTGACTTGGACTGGTGTACCCTTTGCTGGGTAAAAAAATTGGCTGGCTGGCCGGGCCCAAGGAGTTGTGGTGAATGGGGTTAAATCGCGTTGGCAGCCGGTCACAAGTGGTGTTCCCCAGGGCTCAGTAGTGGGGCCAGTTCTGTTGAATATCTTCATAATGATCTGGACGACAGGATCGAGTGCACCCTCAGTAAATTTGCAGACAGCGCCAAGTTGGCTGGGAGTGTTGATCTGCTGGAGGGTAGGAGCGCTCTGGAAAGGGATCTGTATGGGCTGGAAGGTCAATTAATGGGCTGAGGTCAATTTTATGAGATTCAGCAAGGCTCAGTGCTGGGTCCTGCACTTGGGACACAACCCCATGCGATGCTGCAGGCTTGGGGAAGGGTGGCTGGAGAGCTGCCTGGCGGAAAAGGACCTGGGGTTATTGGTTGACAGCCAGCTGAACATGAGCCAATAGTGTGCCCAGATGGCCAAAAAAGCAAATAGCATCCTGGCCTGTACCAGAAATGGTGTGGCCAACAGGACTAGGGAAGTAATTGTGCCCCTGTACTCAGCACCAGTGAGGCTGCACCTTGAATACAGTCTTCCCCCTGTACTCCGCACCAGTGAGGCTGCACCTTGAATACAGTCTTCAGTTTTGGGTCCCTCGCTACAAGGACATTCAGTTGCTGGAGCATGTCCAAAGAAGGGCAACGAAGCTGGTGAGAGGTTTGGAGCATAAGTCTTACGAGGAGTGGCTGAGAGAACTGGGGCTGTTTAGCATGGAGAAAAGGAGGCTGAGGGG
>NW_010544081.1:156136-172509 GCF_000687285.1 Phaethon lepturus | reverse complement strand
TAAAGGCCTCGCTGCCCTCGGATAATACTACTTTTTTTTTTTTAACCCAAAGGAGAGATACACAAGCTGTTGTTTCACAACCTTTGGGTTGCAACATTTCCTCCCCTGCTCAGCACCCCGCTTCTGGCGCTTCCCCCCGCCTTGGGGGCAAAGCTTTCACCCCCGCACGGGCCCTTCCCCCCCCCAGGCCACCGCACACACGCATGAAGTTCGGGAATGTGCTCATCGATTTGAATGGGAGGGAGCACTACTCTGGCTTTTTGGTGTTTCCTCATGCATGGTTGTGAGCTGTAGGACAAAAATGCCAATATTGTCAGGCAACACTAATGCTGTAATGACTGTAAATCAGAAATAGCGTGGCAATTATCCTCACAGTAATTACATAATCTGCTTAGCAAATTACATAATTATTCTATAAAGGAGCACTACAGATTTTTCTGAAACTAGTTAGTTTGGTGTGCTTTTTAAACTATTCAGTGTAATATAGTTGGAGTAGCAAAACAGTGCTAGTCTCTTACATTCATTTTGCACTTGGGTTTCTTAACTTGTAGGAAGGAATGCAAGTTTGTTCACAACTTCCACTCAGACCACAATCTTGGTGTTCTAAAACAATATGGACTTGAGAATTTAAACAGTGATGAACTTCGCCAGCTTCTGCTTCAAAATGACCCTTTCCTCTTACCAGAGGTGAGTCTGTGACAGTTTCTTAGCCTTGTGTTTCAGTGAGCATCATGAACCGGAAGAGCCTTGATACTGGCTGGAGATGTTAGGTGTCAGTTTAGTTAGCATAATGGAAATCTAAAACTTTAAATCTGCGTCCTCGGTTCTCGTCTGTGGTGCATTAACCCTATCTGGCAGCTAAGCACTCGCACAGCCCCTCACTCGCTCCCCTCCCCCAACTCCAGCAGGACAGGTGAGAGAAAACAAGAACAGAAGTGACAAAAGTTGTGGATGGAGTTAAAGACAAGTTTAGCAAGTGGAGGAATGAGGGGAGGAAGCAAGTCTTGCAAAGGAACTTAGTCACCACCTGCCACAAGCAGACCCATGTCCAGCAAGTCTCTGAGTGAGGACTACCTTGTAAGAAGTACCCACCTCTGCCCTGCCCCTTTTTAATTTTCATTTTAGAGCATGACATTATATGGCATGGAATATCCCTTTGGCCAGTTTGGGCTAGCTGTCCCAGCTGTGTCCTCTCTCAGCTTCTTGCCCTTGCTCCCAGCCTACCCGAGGTGGGGTGGCCAGAGTGGAGAAAAGAAGAGAAAGCCTTAACACTATGCAAGCACTGCTCAGCAGAAGCTGAAACATTGGTGTATCAACACTTTTGGTCACAAATCCAAAACATAGCACCATAGAGTCTGTTATGAAGAAAGTTAATTCCATCCCAGCCAGATCCAGTACTTCTTACCATCAGATTCAGTTCTAAAAAGTTCATTGTTCCAAAACTAGAAAACCAGAGAGTTCTGTTAGTGACACAAATAAAATACATACATTTATGTGACTTAGAACAAAATCCCATCTGCATAAGGATGCTTGTAAGATGGTTGTTGGCTGTTGAAAGATCTTTCTAGACATTAGCAGGGAAAAGGAAAAACTATCAAGTAATCACTTGGAAAACATGAAGAAAGAAGAAACTTGTATAAGTCTTTTAAATGCAAACATAAACACATAGCTGTAAAAATCTAAAAATTGTGAGTTCAAACAGTCTAGATGAGCATGTTGTACTTTAAATTCTTTTTTTTTTCTCTACCCAAGGTCTGCTTGCATTATAACAAAGGTGATGGACCTTATGGATCTTGTACCTATAAAAAGATCTGCACCAAACTGCATGTTTGCCAGTACTTTTTGCGAGGACAGTGCAGATTTGGCAGCAGCTGCAAGCGATCCCATGACTTACTAAAGTCAGAATGTTATGAGAAACTGGAGAGACAGGGAATGAGCTCAAACATTATTGAGAAACTACCCTCCATTTATAGGAATATGTATGACATAAAAAATGGTGACGGGAACATGTATGACATAGAAGATGCCAAGTCTTCACCATGCAAAGGTAAATGAAGTCTTTTGAAAACATCAGAAGAGTTGTTAGAGCTAATGTAGCATTCTCACAGATGTCATTAAGAAAAAGAAAACTGAATTCACATCTTGTCTGTCTTTTAGGAGGGACCTTGTACCTATCTCATTTGTGTCTTGACAAGTGAAGTGGATTTCAAGGCATTATGGATTCCTAAGAAATAAAGTGCTTGGTGTTTATAAAAATCTTAAATTTGGGGTTAGAAAAGCATAACAGGAACTGGAAATAGGGACATCTGTAATTTTTTCGTGGTAAAAAACATAAGCAAGGGTAGATAACTTTAAGAACAGGTGTGGTGTTTACTTGTGTGATGATAAACTACTTTATCAATTTTTTTCTTTAAAACGTGGTGATTGTCTAGCACAGGAGTTCAGACAGCAGTATCCTAGTTACTTCTCAGACATGTAGTATTTTATGTGTTCTCTTCTTCTGAAACTCCTTAGAATTGTAAGTAAAGTATAATTTAGCAGGGAAGAAAAGGATAACAGAATAGAAAATCCAAGTGTGTGTGTTCATCTCTGCTATTCTCCCTGCAGTTCCTTTTTCCATTCTTTGTTTCCTTAGGTGTGCTTTAATTTACCGAAGTATCAAATTTTGAGACTTCAGATTTTATAGCTGCCAATGTGAATAGTTGCGTGGAATGTACGGCTAACTCAAGTCCATCTAGAATGCAAAGGCATTGGATTCTATTCTTATTTTGTGGTGATAGGTAAAATAACATCTGATTAATTTAGCAGTTACAGGAAAGTCAAGTTCGGAAAGGATGGATAAAGGGATAGGACTTTTGAGTATACAAAGTTATCAAAGACTTCAGTGTCTTTCTGGCGCTGGATGCAGTTATGTAGTTATAAATGGTGTTTTTAGGCATCTTTCCTACCCATAGGTGCACTTTTTAGAGGGCTTGTTGAAACAAAGTGTGTTAAAAAGACTTATAATTCCTCACTCTAGAGAGAAAACACAGCTCTAGCCAAGTGTCCTCAACTACAAATGATGATGAATTGGAAGAGATCTGTTTATATAATCTGTACAGAAGTTGTGGCTTTAAAGGTAGGTTGAGACTGTGGCAAGTCCAGTCTATTTTCCTTTTTTTATAAAGAGAAAGTGATAGACATCTTTCACAGAAAGGGGAAGCTTCAGATTTTATGCCCATCTTTAGTTAAATCTCATTGTAATCTTGAGTGCTGGTAGGAAAGTGTTTGACCTGCCTGATAAACAAAACAGCTCCTTTGTTTGGCATGACTCTGAAATGTATAGTATCAGCCTGTGTTGGAGATTGGCTACTCCACCTGTGTTCACCTAAGGGACTGCTGAATGATAGGAGTCCCATTTCCAAATAGCTACAAAAGATACTCTGAATTCTACATTCTTGCTTGTTTCTTCTAGTGCTTTTATGTTCCTTCTCTCTGAGCTGTCTCCCTTTCAAAACATTCCAACTTGTCCAGGAAAAAAGACTGCTGTGCCAGCGGTCTTGTTGGGGGTGTCCTTTTTTCATCCTTTTCCTTTTTGATGTTCTTGACCTGTAGTAGCTCCCTGATGTACTGCACAGCTTCTCATAAGAACTGTGTATTGCAGTCTCGTTGACTTTCCCTGTAGTTAAGTTGCCTGTTGTTCTGCTATGAAAGCTAGCCTCTAGTTTATACATATGTGTACTGGTGATGTGATCTTTGCTTCTGTTGAGGAGTGACTGGATACTGACTCTTCTCATGATTTCTGAGTAACACTTGTGATACCTGGGCCACTGCCACCACTACTCTTGTTCCCGGTGAGACCTGGATCCATAGAGACTTCTTGAAGTCTCTAAATAAGCTACCTCCTATCCTAAAACTAAGCACTAGTTGTTGTGGGTTTGTTTTTTTTTTCCCCCCCCTCAGTAATACCACTTTGGGACTAAGTGGTTAAGCATGGATATTTGAGTCTACACTGTTATTCTATTTATGAAATAATAGCCTCATATGGGCTTGTGATCTCGATTCATTGTAAATTTTTGTCTCTGAAACTGAGAAAACAGAATGGTCTTTCACACTGAAGGGCTCCTTCTTAGACTCCTGCTAACAATTTTGGTGCACAAAGAGAACCTAGTAGGTACAGAAACTGAACTTCTGCCTGAGCTTGAAAATTAAATTTTGCTTATTCACGCTGAAAAGTTCTGAACTACTGCTTGTAATGATTCCATAGGTGAACTTCCCATAGCTGTGCATTTGATACTTTAACCAGCCAGGTGTACAGCCCTGAAATGTTGGAGATTTTCTCATATCCTGTAAAAATAATAACATCTCTTACTTTTTCTTTTTTTTTTAACTGTTATAGACAAGTGTATCAGAACTCATTTTCACTTGCCATATAGATGGCAGATCGCTGATGGTAATACCTGGAAGGACTTCAAGAATATGGAAGAAATAGAAAAAGCATATTGTGACCCCAGTAATACCAGGTATAAACTCTTATTTAATAACGTTTGGAGTTTGCTCCATTGGACCAGGCCCTTAGTGGCTATAAATTGCCACAGTTCTCCTGCAGTCATTATATAAGTAGCCTCATTCTGTGTTCTTCTACTGACCTTGCTTTGCTGATCTACTGTTGGTGGAGATATGATCCATTGTGACATACTTATGCCTGGAGTCCATATAGGACCCTCTGTGTTACCATACTGGCTCTGGCTGAGATGCAGTTAACTTTCTTCATAGCAGCCCATATAGTGCTGTGTTCTGCATTTGTGACTAAAACAGTGCTGATAATGCGCCAGTGTTTTAGGTGTTGCTGAGCTATGCTTGCCCAGAGTCAAGGCTTTCTCTTTTTCCCACTCTGCCTGGGGATGGGCAAGGGGTTGGGAGAGGATCAGCTGGGACAGCTGACCAAAGGGATCTTCCATACCATATAATGTCATGCTGAACAGTAAAACCTGAGGCAGAGGAAGAAGAGGGTTGGGTTTTTTGTTTCCAAGGTGGCTGCTGTTTGGAGGCTGGCTAGGCATTCAACTGCCTGTGGGAGGTGATGAGCGATTTGCTTTGCTTTATTTATTTGTTTATTTACACACACACCCTTCTTCACCTATTGAATTGCCTTTATATTGACCCACAAATTTTCTCGCTTTTGTGCTTCCTATTTTCTACCCTCTGTCATGCAGAGGAGGGGAGGGAGAGTGAGTGAGCATCTGTGTGGGTACTTCGTTGTTGGCCAGGGTCAATCCACGAGAGTTATTTTATGCGTCTGACCTGTAGACTCTAGTATTCTTTGCTGTGGGGGAAAAAAAAAGGTATAAATACTTCCTACTGCTGCTACCATAGGAAGTCTTAATCCTCACTGAGAATTCTGGAAAACTTCAGAGAAGACTGATTTTGTCACAAGTACTTGTGGGAATCTGTCTTTGGTTAAAGCTTGCCAAGACACAGCTTGACCCCATAGTTACAAATAACCTTCTCTTCCATCTTCCATCTTCCATCTCAAAAGGTGAAAAGGTTGCATGGGATATGCTCCTCCCACCCCCTTTTCCCCTGGTCCATATTGTGGAACTGGTAGAATACCTTGTGTACCTGAAGAGAGAGATACTCTTGGCTGCAGAGAACCATTAAGAATACAGAAATACATTTAAGAGTTTGGAACTGGTTATATAGCACGAAGCGTGTATTGGAAGGGGCTCATTTAAGAGTTTGGAACTGGTTATATAGCACAAAGCGTGTATTGGAAGGGGCTCATACCAGTATTCTGTGTCCCATGCTGGAGAATTTGCTTAGCCCTCTTCTGTTGTTTAGTCTGGAGAAGAAACATCATAGTTTTAAAAAAAACTAACTAGTAGTAAAAAAATACCAGCATTCCAATAAAATACATGGTCAGTTGTTTTATTCTAGGATTTTTATGGCCTTTCCCTATAAATACTGTAAAGGAATTTGAGAAATACAGTGTCTTTGGACAGTTGTTCCTTTATTCAGAAGGATAACGGACTGCAAACAGGGAGGTGGTGGAGTCACCATCACTGGAAGTGTTCAAAAAACATGTAGACGCGGCACTTCAGGACATGGTTTAGTGGGCATGGTGGTAGTTGGGTTGATGGTTGGACTTGATGATCTTGAAGGTCTTTTCCAACCTTAATGATTCTGTGATTCTGTTACATTAGAGGCTCTTTGAAGCCGTGCTTAAGTTATGATAGTGTTCTGTTTAGAATATAGTTGGTTAGCAAGAATAAGATAGTGTACATTTTCCACTGTTGCTGTAACTCACTAATTTACGAGTTGGTAATGGTTACTGCATGTGGAACCAATGTGAGACGTAATACTATAATGCAAAATATGTACAAACATAAGACGGAGCTAGGATTGTTGTAGAAACTGCAGGTTTGTGTTCTGCTTTTGAGTAATGTTGACTTAATTTCCAAATTTGTGATGTGCTTCTGAACCTATGTGTAAAGCTTCACCTCAGATTTTTTTTTTCTCCTTTTTTTTATAGATTTAGTAATGGCATTGCTGAAAGTGGCTCTGTCTTGTCATGTATCGGTTTTTTGAATATGTGCTGTGGGTTTGCAAACGTTAGACGTCTTTCTACAGCCTCTTCTGTGACCAAACCCCCTCACTTCATTCTTACAACAGAATGGATCTGGTACTGGAAAGATGAATATGGCCTGTGGCAGGAGTATGGCAAAGAAGTAAGTGTGGAGAAATGGGAAGACTCTCAACTCTGTGTTAGAAGTGCAGAACTACTGAAAAGTACACAGTGTTTATATCCTCCCCTTCTTTTGTCACCCTCTCCCTCCCACTGATACTGGATGAATGGACTTTAGAGGCCTAATGGGATCTTCTCCCTATGAATGCGATTGGTTCAGGTAGGGGAGTGCTCACTGGTGAGTCACAAATAGTATTGACAGAGAATTCTTCAGTGAGTCATGTCAGATAGGATCACATCAATACATTCTTTTCATTGCTCCTGACTAAAACTTCCTTTTCTGAGGTTCCAGTAGTACTCTCTACATCTTTGCTAAGGTCTAGTTGGTGAATGTGCGGTCTCAGTAGTAGTGTTCACCGCATGCGCTTTGCCATGTAAGTGTAGGCTTCATAACAGTGCTTGGTTTGTTTTAGGGGCAGTTTCAACTGCTCAATACATGGCTTTTGCCTGAAAGCCACTATCATGCGCAAAGGTTGATACATACTGCAGCCACCATACCATATGACAGTTGGTGGGTTTTAAACATGCCTGTACCTAACAGACAAGGAGAATCATTTTTTCTCTGGTTTTGTCCTGACAGGATGTTGATCATGTAGCTGCCACTGTCTCCAGTGAGGACCTGGAGAAAGCTTATGTAGCCAAGGGTTCTCCAAAGCTGAACTTCAAAGCTGGAAGACATGAATATGAACTCAATTTTGGAGGTAGGTTCCATTTGCTTTGTTTTTTTTGTTTTCTCTCTCCCTTCCTCCTTCCTTCCCTCCCAGGTCTTTTGTGGTTTTAAACTACATTACTACAGAAGTTAGGAGAGAGAAATTTGAACTTCGAGCTGCAGTGCTTACAGAGACAGAGCTTCTATCAAAGTTATCAGGATAAGAGCTGTTCATGTAAGCAAAGTGGCATTCCTATTCTTCCAGGCCTTTTATTTTTGAGAAGTTCTTGTGCTAGATTTCAAAATGTCTGCCAGCAAATCCAAGTGTGACATTGCCGTTGATGCTAGCACCAACACAAGTGGTGAGAAACTTCTGGAAGACTTGACAAGCCAGCTTCTGGTCTGCTTTAATAACTGGCTTGCAGAAAAATGAATACTTGGGCAAGGTGTAGAGTCCAGACAATCCTTAGCATTGCAAGATATATGTAGCTATTTTCTTTTCATAGCTCTGCCAGTCTGGAAAGGCTGACGAAATACCTTGACTATGTCAAAGTACGAAAATGTGCTTCCCAAAAGTTCAGGAAATTTAAGCCACTTGTGATGGCACTTGTCCTCTGTTGTTGAGCTGTTGCCTTTCCAGGTATCCTTTTCAAAAATAATGGGGAATAGTGGTGGTGGGAATCAGCCTGCCTAGACTGTCATTTTGGTGTAGTTGCCTTTGGTCCAACTCTCCATTACTATCTCATTCTGCATGGAAAAAAAAAAAAGCAACAAACAAGCAGAAAGGGCATGTGATACGTTTTTTGTGATTCAATTGAAAGCAATGCTGTAATCTTCTCTATAGGCTGAGTAAACTTGTCTGGCTTAAAAGGGAAAATTGCATAAGAAATCAATCATAGTAAATACCTTTTCTAAGGTTTGGGCATTTTTAGTATCTTAGACAAACATATACAATGTAGACATCTTCCAAAACATAGTTTCTAGACTTGGTGGTGCCAGGAAGTTTTTTCTTTGTTTTTCTTCCTGTATCCTATCTGAAGATAAGGCCTCATTTTCCTGGCTACTACTGACTCTTCATTGCTAGTATGATGTGGCAGAAACTACAGAGGTTCCACAATCCAGAAAGAATGCCTCTAAAATTCAGGTTGCTGTGACAGGTCAATAAAAATGAATGGCCTGTGATAGCTGTTAGGTTGTGTTTATAGGGTTTGAAATCTACAACTACATGTAGGAAAACAGTATGATTGCAAATTGAGAAGAGAGGATGCAATCCATGGAGCAAAGGTAGATACTTACTTTACAATGATCCTTTTTGGTTAAGTGTGACTGATGGAACAATGAAGGGGAAATAGCTACCAGTGTCTATCATTGCTTCTGAAGTTAAGAGCAAAACTGAAACTGAAATCCTTCTCAGTGATTTATACAGATAGACTGTGGGTTCCACATCCTGCTCTGACTTCCCTTTGTGAAGCAAGAAAAAAAGCTTCGTGCCTTTTTGTCGATACTTTTGACCAAACAACTTAGTGGCAGGTTTTGCTGCAGTGTGAAGACTTTCTAAAACATCTTTCTGAGACTTTTTTTTTCTTTTTCCCAGCCATGATTCAGAAAAACCTTCGCTACAAAACAGAGAGAGAGATTTGCAGAAGACCTAAATTTGTCTCTCAGACAGAGGTAGAAAAGGCAAGAGCAAGGTAAACTGCAACTGCTCATTCTCAGGTGATGGATTTAATGCATTGTGAATGCAGTGTCTTCCAAGGGTGTAAATAAGGTAAAGGAGTAGCTGTTAAGGCAATTGCAAAAGAAATGGAAGGGGAAGGGACATCCCTTTCCTACAACAACGTCTAGCCGGGTTAGTATTGCAGCCTGGCCACCAGTTTTCAAGCAACTCAAGAGCCTTGAGGGTGAAGGAAGTTTGGGCTTGGCCACAGAAAGTGTGGAAGCAGTGAAAATAATGCAACATGTAGGAATGTTGTGGGGAGCTGCTGATTAGAAGATGCTATCTTATTAGAGCAGTTGACACACATGGAAGCAACAACATTTATGCATACTAGCCCTTTCTGACATCCGAGATCAGTACTTTTCAAAGCTAAGTACAAGTTTAGAAACAATTCTTTTGAGAACAACCAGACAATCTGAGAGGAAAGTAGTAGTTGTTACAGGTGGAGCAAAAGGTGGGAGTCTGCAAGGGGAGAAGTTTTATATAATTACATGTAACAGCCAACTTTTCTTATGCGTTCCCTTGCAGCACACAGTACTCGCTTAAACAACACAGAAAAGAGCAGCTAAACACACTAATTAAAATTGAGGTGGAAGTAGAGGGGAGGGCTGTATCTATCCTGTTTCTGTCATACTGATATGATACTGGATGCATTTTTATTTATCTACCCAGTGTAGGAGAGCTTTTATGTATACATTCAACTCTTTGCAACTAAGGGAACTACTTTCATGTTTAGTTCGGTGTATATCTAATTTTTTTCTCCATTGACATCTTGCTTCCTGCTATAAATCTTGACATGATGATTTAGAACAAATATTTTCATGCACTGAACTGAAAAGACAGTACATTTATGACATGTTTCTGAATATGTTCAGTTGCGTATATTTTCCCTAAACTTGGCAAAAATGTTAAGGATCATACGTACATAAAATGTAGGGGTGTGTTTTTTGTTTTAAATACCTATTTGTAATGTCTTGTAATGTACAGGAGCTTTAAACATATAGAAGCATTTAAGGGCATTCCAGCTCACTGGGACAAATCTGCCATGCCTGAAGTGGGATTCAAGGTTTGGAGCTTTTTTTTTTTTCCTCTCCATCAGTTTTGTTGCATACAGATTTGTTACATCACAAGTTCAGTGTTTCTTGTGCCTTTGTAGATAACTATTTCTTATGTAGTGTAATGCAGAGCTGTTGGAAAATTTGAGCCTGTTATCACACTGGGCAGACCTAGAGGTGAAACTAGACCCAAACTGGAAAATTTGAGCCTGTTATCAGACCTAGAGGTGAAACTAGCCCCAAATTTAAACTAACAAATGGTGGCAGTATAACCATGGTAACATTGGCTTTCACTGCTACTATTTATCCCTTTCCTTGGCAAATTTGCCTGAAGCTTATGCTATAATAGCAAGATTGTTATGGGTGCCTAAGATACATGGCTTTGAAGCATGAGAGAGAAACCATGTGGTTAAACTTCAGTAGCCATTCCCTGAGCTGTGTGTAAGCAGACTGTTGTATGTGTGTGGAGCATTGCTGGAATCAGCAGAGTTCAGGCTGGGGTCGTTTATTAAAAATGTGCCATAACACCAGTGGGGTGAACCTGTTTACCTTTGTAATACACCCAGTTAATATCTGCACAGTTTACCTTTGCTGACTTCCTGCCTGCCTCCACCGTGACCTCTGTCAACTCTAGTACAATACCTACAGAAAAGATCTTCCTATATGAAGCTTGAAAACTACTAACTTGCAAAATGCAGATCCTCAAGAAATCGTCAATAAAAAATAGGGAAGGCTAATATGGACGTTCTTGATGTTCCTACGGAAAACATGGAAGTAGAAAACTTGCTTGCTTTTAGGACTGTCATGTAAGGAAAACTGATTTTTGGCAGTGTGTCCCTACTCTTCCCTAAAATGTTTTATCAAATAAAGCCTTTTCAATTCATTTAAAAACATAACAGGCAGTGCAGTTTGTGTTCACTGGCTGTAGGGAGTATAAACTATAAAGATTTAAAAAGCGTAGGTGTAGAGGTACTCTTTGATTTGCTGCAACATAAATTCTTCATTCTTTTTTTATTTATGTCCTCATTTCTTCTATGTATTTAGATATTGTTTGATATATGCATGCAAATGTATCTTGGCCCAAGTATTAAAAAGGGCTGGGTGGCTGCACAAAAGCATGCAGATCCTTTAATGTCCTGTGAGAGAGCAACCTTGGGTGTCTTAAACACCAGGATTTAATGTTCCCTAGGTAAGAGCTCACTTTTACAGAGCAAGGATCTCTAGTCTGCCTTTTTTCCAAGAATATTTTTGCTGCTCTTACCTCTGCTTCACAGAAAAGACTTTAAAGGTCTGACTAGTGCACTAGGTAGAGTGGCTGTGTTATGATTTAGCAAAAGATGAGAGGGGCTTTTTCATCTTTTTCCTTACAGCTGATTGAGCTTGACAGTTCTGCTGAAGAATACAAGAAAGTCAAGGTGGACTTTCAACGCACAATGCCCAAAACAATTATTAAAAGGATTCATAGAGTTCAGAACCCATCCCTCTGGGAACTGTATCAATGGTATGTGTAAAATACTGCTCTGGTATGTGTGCATGAAGTTTGTTGTTTCTGCAGTTAGCTGTATGCTAAAGATAGACACATGCATTCCTGAAATGCAGCTGCATTTATGAATCTTCCACTCCCCCACTGAAATACCTAGCCAGGATCAACGTGTAGATAAAGAGGTACCGACAAAACCAAAACTCAGTTAAGACATAGAGCTTAGAATAGTCGGATGAGCTCTGTGGGAGGAATCCTTGCTCCTGAGTAAGTGGTTCTGACTTCTGCCAGGCTTGTGTCCAGGACAGCTGCCTTCTGCGGAAGCCTTGAAGCTGGTAATCGGTCACATCTGGCAGAAACACTGGTTTGTAGCTGGTCAAAACTGAAATGGCCTTCAAAACTAAATACAAAATTCACTGAGGGAAAGCCTTACCATGAACTCCTGTGTTTAGAAACAAAAAAATGGTTTAAGATTCCTCCCTCCCCTCTTAATAGGCAGTGAATGAAACAAAATGTTTTTATTATTAAATATCTGGAGGCATTTGTGTATAATGAAAGCATGTTTGTACCCAGCTAAGCAGCAAGATACCCTGTGTGCCCAAAGTTCAGGCCTTAACATAAGAATTTGCAGAATTAACTCTATGTAAAATTGTCTCTGAGTGCTTGTATGCTGGAACCTGTCTGGGTACAGCCACTGTGGAACTGCAAAGATACTGCTTCTTATTGCAGGCAGAAGGAACAAATGCAGAAGAGCAATGGTAGAAAGACTGTGGATGAGCGATTTTTATTTCATGGGACCAGTAAAAAATACATTGATGCCATCTGTCAGCAAAACTTTGACTGGAGGATCTGTGGCCTTCATGGGACAGTCTACGGCAAAGGTAGGTTTTCGGCTCTTTCATTAACCCCAGACTTGCTAAACAATTCTCAGTAGTTACTGCAGTAGTGTAAAGTTAGAAAGAGGGCACGCAGACAATCTCTGTGATGATGTGGACAACATAGCTGACTTTGGCAATGATCATTTGGAGCTAAGGCATACTGAAAGGCCTTGGCCTCTATGCTCCACCTTGTCCTTGCAAGAAAAGACAAGCTTAGGAGAGGCCAGTTCTACGGATGGTTTCTCCTAGAGTCCAGGCTTACTCCTGTTCCAGTTTCTCCAAGCTCCTACAGGAAGGCAATGTGGTATTATTTGTTTTTTTCCAGGAACATAAATGCCATCCTGGTTACAGGCTTTTTGCCTTGTAAGCAAATTATATTCCTTTAAGGTGTTCTGTGTACAGGAAAGGATCAACACACACCAAGTGGAATAGCTGAGACAGACTGACTGACTACCCACCCGTCCGATTGAACACTTTGTAACTCTCGGAAACCTTCTAATCAATAGTACTAGCCTCTGTCAGGAGAGGAAGTTGGGTGAAATTGGGGAAGGTAGACTTCAAGGGTCAGGAGGAATTCCTTTTTAAGGAACATCATAACATTTAAAACATTACTTGATGTGGCTTTTTAATATGTGCGCTGTGAAAAATGAAAGTATAGGTAATACACAGTGGTCATTTTCACTAAGAAGGACATGCAGGATAAGTGAAGGCTTTGGAAGGGCCATTCATGAACTACTTAATGGATTTGCTTATGAACTTGCTTTCACACTGTATCACTTCCTTCCCTGCAATTTTGGTGTCTTACCAACTCTGTCTTGGTGTTTCTTCTGCAGGAAGCTATTTTGCAAGGGATGCGTCTTACTCTGACAACTACTGCAGGGAAGACTCGTACACCAAGACCATGTTTCTGGCACGGGTGCTGGTGGGGGAGTTCACTCTTGGTAATTCTTCTTATGTTCGGCCTCCCTTGAAGGACAACGGAAACTTCTACGACAGTTGTGTGAATAGCTGTTCAAACCCTTCTATCTTTGTCGTCTTTGAGAAACAGCAGATTTATCCAGAGTATCTCATAGTATATACTGACCAGGTGTTGGCAAAAATGCTATAGCAGCAAAACCTGTCATTATTATGTTTAGCTGGTATAAACATTTTTTTAGTATTGGCTTAAGAGAGAAAAAGTGATTTTTAGAAGTTTTGTAATTGGGTAGGTGAGTGTTCAGAAACATTTCTTCTCTGTCCTTTCTGTGCAACAGAAAATGAGAGGTAAAAAGACAAAGGATGTCTTAGAATTCTTAAAATCCTTTCACTGACTCCTATTCTTTAGCAGGTATCATGTTTCCCTGCATTGCAAGAAACTTTTATAAATTTATTAGCTGAATTCACTGATGTTGTAACATGAGGATTGGCTATGACTGCCAAGCTTAAACAGTATTTAGTTATAATTGTTTCAGGATAGATCTTTACATGTGCTTGTCGGTCAGAGGCTGTGTCCTTCTGCCTGTTTATCTTTTAACTCAAAATTTGGTGAAACCTGCTTTTTTAAATGATCTGTCTCCTGTAACAGTAGACGTTCAAGTGTTTGCAAATGAGACTCTCTTTGTGCTGAGTTCATTGCATAAACTCTTAGCAGCGCTGTTTTTTGTCCCTACTTAATCTTCAACAACAAAGCCTCCAAAATTAAACTTGCTTGCTGAAAAGGAACAGAGACTTACTTTCACTTGTTAATTTTCTCATTTAAAACAAGTACCATAGCGGGGTTGCTTGGTGCTGTGCTACCCAACAGTTGACTGACTTACTCTATCAAGTAAATGCTGTATTTTAGATCTGTGCAAACACAAGCTTCTCATGACTTTCAGTGTGCCTGCAAATGAGACGAGTGGTGGTAGGGGGCATGAAGAAGAGGAGGCAACTCACCCTGTCATTTAAGAATACCATACTTACGAGTAAAATACACTGCTTGCACTGCTTGATTAGTAATACCCTGTTTCTGTGGAGGAACTTTACAGTTGTTGGGAAGGACAGTGAATGACTGTCTCTCATTAGGTGTACTGCCCCTTTGCTTGCAGGAGGTACACCAGTTACCTCTGTAATCAAGAGAAATCTTGCAGGGAAAATGTGCTTACCTGGGAGTGGTCTTCAGCCACAGAGCTGAAACCTTTAAAAATCTGAAGATTAAGTTGAGTATTTAATTGTTTGCAGCAAAAGATGTTATTACTGTTGAGCAGTCAGCATACATATATATGCAGATAATAAAAAAACTTTGAACTGTCATGTATTAGCATTAAAGTTGCTGATGCATAGACAGATGCTTTATTAGAGCTTTTAGTGCTCCTAAATGAGTATTTGTTAGCTATAGTGTACTGCATAAAGCCTTAAGATATACTTCGTATAGGACCGAAAAAAGCTCCTCTCTACCTGTATTCTAGAAGCGCTTCTTTTTAATTCATCTGGATGATGATGGACAGGTGTACACTGGGTAACTCTTTATTACTTAAGCACTGTGAATGTGGAGCTTAGCCATGATTAGCTGGAGTAGGGCTGTGTAGAACTCCTTTTTATAAGAACTGTAAAACTAGCAGCATGATATCTAAAGGAAAATACTCCTATTCATTTTTAAACCCAGTAAAACACAGGATGTGGAAAAGCACATTGATGTATTTTTTTCTTTGGAAAGATTTGTAATAGAACATACATGATAAATCTCATGTCAGCAAATAACTGTGCAGCTGAAAGCTTTCATACATGTGCAGAGTAAGATTTTTCTGCCAAAACAAAAAAACATGTTCATCTACACGTTTATGGCAAATGAGAATACCGGTAGTATGCCTTTCTTCCTCTGAACATAACCAGCATTTCAGCTAAGAACTGCAATAGCTAAAGTCATGTTAATCTTTTACCAGAAAATTGAAACAAGCATTTTTTTCATGGAAAAAGTTGAGATATTTTTCTAATAACATTTTTGCTGGCTAGTAATTTTTTAAAACATTTAACTTAATTCTTGGAGGGAATGTTTAAGTGTGAATGTGTATGTAAGTAAGTAAAATAACTGGAAAAAATGGCAGGTTGTGTTCCTTTGTCATCTGTTATTCGTTAACATACAAAAAAGAAAAGTGGCCATGTTTTCCACTTTTGAGACTGAAGTTGTAACTTTCTTGTGTGTAGTTGTGCTGGTTTTGGTTAGGTAGAGTTAGTTTTCTAGTTTTTTAGAGTTAGGGGGTTTTTTTTTAGTTTGATAGAGTTAGTTTTCTCCACAGAAGCTAGCGTGAGGATATGTTTTGGATTGGGGATGAGAAAACGTTGATAAGGTGCTGATGTTTTGAGTTGTTGCTAAGTAGTCAAGGACAGTCCAGCTTCTCATGCTGGCCTGCTAGTGGGAAGTGAGAAGGCTGGGGGTGCATGGGAAGCTGGAGGGGACACAGCCGGGACAGCTGACCCCAACTGACCAAAGGGATATTCCATACCATATGGCATCATGCTTAGTGTATAAAGCTGGGGGAAGAAGGAGGAAGGGGGGACCTTGGGAGTAACTCCATCACATGTTACTGTTACTTGTGTTTGTCTTCCCAAGTAACAGTAACGTGTGATGGAGCCCTGCTTTCCTGGAGATGGCTGAACACCTGCCTGCCGATGGGAAGTGGTGCTGAATTCCTGGTTTTGCTTTTAGCTATTAAACTGTCAAACCACAAGTTTTCTCACTTTTACTCTTCTGATTCTCTCCCTACTCCTGCCATGTGGGGTGTGAGCGAGTGGCCATGTGGTGCTTAGTTGTTGGCTGGGGTTAATCCATGACAGTAGTAAATAGACAGGTATTCAAACCACTAAATTCCTTGTAATGTTTTTTTCTCAATACTAAAAGCACCTTCTTTCCCT
>NW_010544081.1:124446-156094 GCF_000687285.1 Phaethon lepturus | reverse complement strand
TATGTTGCTGAGTTCTTGGAAACTTTCTTAAAGATGCTGCTGTTAAGTAAGTAGTGGAGTCCCTCTATAGCTGTTTGGATTGCATTTGGAAATGAACAGATTAAAGAGTTGTTTGCATTAAATCTAAACTTTAGACAAAAATTAATATTGAACCTCTTTTTTGAGTGAGGAGGATATCTCTTGGCTATGTAAGACAAGAAACGGAGCAGGAACAGCGTAAAAATCTCTCCTACACTATGTGAGAAGAAAGATAAGCTGTGAAGGTTGTTTACTTTTTTTGATAACAGGTCCATCCTGGCAAGACAGATGGCAAGACACTAGAAGCTAAACAACTTTGCTATGCTAGTAGTGAGGCACGGAGCGTAGTAGTTTATGAACCCCTGACCCCTCCATCTGCTGGGTTGGGTAGGGGTCTGGCAGCCAGCCAAGGTCAACCCACCACACCATTTAATGAGTTTTACCTGTAATCAGGTTTGTTGTGGTATTCTGCCTACATTTTATAAGATATGGGTGTCAAAATCCTGTGTGTAAGTGGCAGCAGCAAAGGAGTGGCAGTACACTACCCAATTCAGCTACCTGCAGCCTGGCTGAAGTAGGTGTGATGGATAAGACGAACTTAGGTGGATGAGACCTATCAGCTATGGTAGTGTGCTCAGTGCTGCTTGGCTTGCAAAAGACTTGCATTTTGCTGCTTAGAAACCAATTCTCAGAGCTGTCTTTGAGCCAAAGGGCAAGTGGGAGTTGTAGAAATTCTGCTTTACTTGGACTACTTCTTCCAGCATGAAAGCCAGGAGGGATGGCTGTTTTATATGGCCAGCGTTACTGGTCCTTACCTGTTTTACCAGGGGTAGGCTTAACGGGCCTGAATAGCTCCTTTGCACTTCTTGTTTCAGGCCTGGTCACAGCTTCATCTCTACTTGCAGAAATCCTAGCAACTGAGGGAATCCTGCTCCCTCCTTGAAAGTAGCCATAGGACCCAGCAATGCAGGGCGCAAACATCTTAAAGACGCATCAAACTTTTCACAGTCAGAAGACAAAGTGGGGCCAGTGTGAACCAAGCAATGAAATAAACTGTTTGTAAGTCAGCTTTAAATTCCTTTAGCATGTTTACTACTGTAAATGCACAGAAGAGTCTTACCTAAGGTGAAGCTGTGTCCAAGACAGAAGTATCATTTAACAAAGGGAAGAGAGAAGGTGGTCATTTCAGAAAGTATCACACAGAGAGAAAATTCTGCAGTTTAATGCCAGGAAAGAATAGATAGTTCAAATTTACAATCAATCAAGCATAATAATTTTTAACACCCAGCTCAGTTGTTCAAGGAATACTATTTGTAAAGTACAGAACTGCAAAGGTTTTTATATCTCGGCACTCATTAAAAATGCCACTTTATACTGACAGCTTTCCATAATCATTGCAAAGTCCCAGAAGATGTTTTTAATAGAAGTTTTCCTTTACCAAGCAGCCTTTACTTCATATTATCTGTCAAAGAATGACTAAGTCCCTTTGTAAAACAGACACGCCCAATTTTATACAAACACACAGCTCAGCAATGCAAGACAACACACTGTTTCTGAGGAGAGAAATTGTTTTAAATCACTTTCCTTGTTCTTCCCTAGAACCAACTGCTGTTGACTGAAGCATGCTGTACCACAAATGCTAACAGCCACCAAAACTTCAGGATATAGAGTTGTGTTTTGATGTTGCAACTATAAACATAACTCCTTTTTTTGGTAGTTTGTTTTTAATGAATACTAAAGCCAACTCTGCTTAGGATCGGTTTGGGACTGTGTTATACGGGTGCACAAACACATTGTGATTAAGAGGATATTACCAGTTTCTGGTTTGCAGAGCTGCTGTCAGTCTCATGTCTCATATTTTTGCAAATGTGTACTTCTAGGGGGCTAGAGCAGCACCGGTCCCTTCAATGTGGCTCACTCTTTAGGTATGTTGCTGAGCCCGCACAGCCAGGGAGAGGGCCAGCATCATTAGGTATTCTGGTAAAATGGAAGGCTGCACAGTGCCTGGTGACTGTATCAGCAGCTATTGTTTGAAAGGAATAAAGGCTTGGGTCTCTTCCTATACGACTGGAAAGTTGGCAGCTTTTTCTCTGTCTTACTTCTCGAGCTGTCTCGCTAGGCCTGCATGTAGGACAAGGGATGACGCACTTCCAGAAATGTGGCTTGGCCCACAGCTGCAAAAATATTTGCTCCATTCCAGGTGAATATGTGAATTTGCTCTATTGACAGGTGAAAATAGATAATACTTCCTAACCAGAAAATTTTCCAGGACAGTTGAAAAAACATTAGCTCAGACTCAAGTGAGTTTCATTGCACACATACTATCCTTGTTCAACTTAGAACTGTGTCTGGGAAAGACTGTTGGTGCAGTTTCCAAGCCTGTAAAATGTGATGCACAGTTGCAGTCACTGCAGTACTGTTTTTTTCTAGTGGAGTCAACATGGTAAAGATGACAGTACTCTGTTCAGGCACAGAAATATGAGTTGTTCAACTACTCTGCACGTTAGTGGCACTCTCTCAGACAAATATTGAGGACACAAACAGCATTCAGGTAAGCTGTAGAACAGTTGACACAAAAGTGTATTGAAGACAGACAAGCTTGATTTAGGCTTGGAGTATTTGTTCAAAAATGAAGCACACAATGACCTGCTAAATCACGTAAGGAAGAAAAACAGTAAAAATTTTTTGAAGGGACAAAAAAGCCTTTGACAGCTGACTTCAGACTGGAATGAGCTTCCTGCTCATTCAGGTAGGGAGGATGTTTTTAGGCAAGGCCCATCCAACTTTTTGCCAGTTGTATGTATAAGCTGTACAGTAAACCAGCTGCCAGCACACTACTTACTTTCATGAGGGAAAAATGATGGATAATGTGTAGAAATTAGGGTGTATACAGTATATTGCTTTTCAAATAAATAATAATCACTCCACCAGTAATTCATATAATCAGTGTGTCTGTAACAGGGCACTTTATTAGCATGCCAGAGATGCTCCATGGAAGTAGGAACAATTCCATGACTGATAGGTCAGTACTTCACCACTACTACCTGTACAGGTCTGGTTTAAAAAAAAAAAAAAAAATCCCATGAAAGAGAAAGAAAAAAATCATCCAGGAGCAAGATACAGTAATTTGATCAGTGTTAAGGCAGCATGTGGGAAGAAGGCAGCAAAAGGTGCTTGCTGGAGAGAAACTAGGGAACTATCTAGGGATGAGTGAGCAGATGGCTCCTTCCAGCAATCTTTGCAGTGAAGCTGAGCAGTCAGTCTCTTCCTACTGCTGCCGTGACACTAATCTGTGCATACCACCAAGAGAGATGCTGTTACCTAAGGAAACCTCGAGCAGAGTACGTCAGCAGGCAGAAGGTCAACACTTGCAAGGAACCAAAAGGTGCTGCTTTATTTTTATGGTGCTGTAAGAATTTTTGCTGTTTATAAAAACTTAAAAAAAAAGAAAAAGAAGGACCCTGAGACTGAGTCCATCTTTTCTCATGCTTTTGTACAGCCAACCAATTTGTGGTGCCCACTGAAGGAAATGTCTTTTTTTTTTTTGGTCAGTTATCACTGCTGGGTGATGCTCCACTAGCTGTGTGGAGATTGAAGGGCTTTGGAGAGGAGTAGGAAAGAGCATGGAGGGAATTGTGAAGAGTACTGCTGCTTTGGCTGTGAAGATGCATATGCACAGCCATACAGCTTGAATGGATCCATGGTGCTGCTGCAGCTGGCAATCAGACAAGTTCCTTCCCGAGTGGAGTGAGGCACTTGGGACATGACCTGCTCCGGAGTCACATAAGGAATCAAGAGAGCTGCTGGGACTGATGATCCTGGATCCCACTCCCTTGACATTGGCTTTAGTGCCTGCAGTGCTCTTAATTTCCCTGAGTCAATGAGTTAGACAAGATGGTGCCAACAGCAATGCTTGGAAAGGAAAGGCCTCGAAGCAGTGAAGCAGTTGTACCAACATCTTCTGAATACCCTTAAATTTCCTCCAGTGGTCCTGCTTTCATTAAGTTTGTATCTTTTTTCCCTCCATCTTTCCAGCAGCAGTTCAGTAGCCAGCAAAATGGCTGCCACCTCATTTCTTTGGTCTTAGCTACTGGAACATAACTGGTAAACAGGGGAACTCTTCATTCCTCTTCAATCATGTTGATGCAATGTGCCAAGTACAAATTTTTAATCTAAGTGTATTTCCAATCACTTCAAAAGCTTGAAGAAGGTGCAACTCCTTCCACTTTACAGACACAGGGAAAGATGAAGCATTGTGCAGGAGACTCCGCTCTGATTTTTAGCAGAGTTCGGGATAAAATCCTATGTACTGGATTCCAGGTCTTCTGCTATAACTGTGGTGCCTGTTGGGCTTTTCCTAGAGTACGGACTTCTAAGTGCATGAGAAGGATGTGTGAGACGATGAATTGTAATTAAAATCTATTGTAAATCTAGTGTATGCTTAACACCTGCTCCATTCATTGAACTTGAGCATGAAAAAAGCATTCTGAAAGATGAGTGAAAGGAGGTGTAATGTAGAAAAGCAAGTGAAAGTGGAATGCTTCTTTACAGATACTATTCACAGCAATTTGAAAACCACCAAATGACTGTGGAGCCCACATCTCATTTTAAGAAGTGACTGGAGGATCTCCCACAGCAAGGCAGTGAGGCAGCACCTGCTGACCAACAGTGGGACTCAGGCTGCTACCTGTCTTTGGGGTTTTGAAAAATAATTATACCCACTGAGTCACTGAACAAAGGATCCCATCCCAGAAGGCTTCAGAACGTACATTTTCTTTTAGCGAGATTCTAGGATAATGTAGACTCCATTTTTTGGTCCAAGTGTGGCTTTTGATTTCAGCTGCAAAGGAATCTGAAAGAAAAAAAGAACATCTTATGTACAGTTGTGTGTATTTGTTTATGTGTGTATAACAACCCCACATACAGGCAGATATTTTTGCTGGGGGACCAATTCATATCAAGATTATTGTGAAAGCTGTAAAGTACTTGTTTTACAGTCAGCTGTGGTAGTATAATATTAAATAGAATTTACAGCCAGAGGCTGAGGTAGTGGTTGCCCAGGTATACTGTAGATTTGTACAGAAAGAAATTAACTCTGTAAACTCTAGAGCTGCTGAGTAAGTGCCAGGTGCAGTGTATATAGCAATAGGTATATACTAAAGTACTGAGATCCCATGAAAGATGTACACCCATTCTCACCCTGTATAAATCAAGGTATTTTGACTGAGGTGTTGCTACACTGCTCTCTACTAAGGCAGGGGTTTTTAACTGTTTTGTTAGAAAAATCATAAAGGTTAAAACACATCTTGATTAAAACATGCAGTCCATGTTCTAATGGAGTCTCTTGTCCCTCCTTATTATGGAAGTGGCTCTAGCAATTTTCTTAAACGAATAGAAAGTCACAAAGGCAGGTCAGTCATCCTGTCTAGGACACACTGTAAACTCCCTGAAGTTGACAAATGTGGCCTTCAAGCCTCTGCATCTACAAACCTCAGTCTCTGGGCAGGTCTTAAATTGAAACTTCTGCAAAATCCTCAACAGAGTTATTTTTGTCTCCAGCAAACCCATCTTCATGCCAATGCAGCCACGGGGTCCTGCCCCAAAGGGTAGGTATGCAAAGGGATGTCGTTCCTTCTTGGCCTCCTCTGTGAACCTAAAAAGGTGCAGAGATGGAAAATGGTTCAAGAAATGCTTTTTGCTCCTGATTCCATGTTTTTCATTTACCTCTCGAAAGGTGGTTATTTCAATTGGTCTTAATGGATAGGTCAAGGGGACTATTGACAGATCATGTCCTGATGGGTCTGACACCCTTAAGCAAGCAGATAATTGACTTATGGCCATCAGCCTTTGCCAGGTGGTGATTCCAGCAAAGGACAGACAGACATTAGTATCACTTCCAATCTATCTTTAATGAATTGCCTTCATCTGATGACCACACTCAGAAAAATGATAACTTCAGGTGCAGACATACTAGCTGTGTTGACTTTTGCATGTATGAGGGAGAGATTACAGCCAAGAGGAAGCTAATGGGCTGCATTGTGAACTAGCTAGAATTAGCAACAGTGCTTCCCTGCTGTGCACCACAGACGCAGATCAATGGGAATTTCTCTTAGAAGCTTGCAAGGGGAGATGAAATCTCATGGGATTGGACAGGCCATGGAAGACAGTTACTACAATTCAGTACAGCCTTTCTCTCTGCTCTTGGCCCAAAGAGACCAGGTTCCCAGTTGGGAAGCACTGAAATTGCAGACAGTTCTGTTCTTAGAGCTGAAGTACCTCAGTCCAGTTGGAAATTGATTACTGTGGCAGTCTGTATGCAGATCTGCATCAACCAGCTAGCTTTAAAATACTTGATCAACCCATTAGAAATGAGCTTCTTTCTTTTTTTTCGCCACAAAATGCCTATTTGAACAGCCATCCAGAGGAAAAAAAGTAAAATCTGTTTGCCAACATCTGCAAAGATGGATGTATACTGGACAGAATATGTACAGACAAGAGTACAGAATCTGAGTCTGTACAAGTTACTAGGGCCAATGCACAATCAACAAGGTGAGGCTCATCCTGGCCTGTGCTGAGTCATTGGTCAGAGTGGTTCCTTAAAAGAAGCAAACCTTTACAGCGATGGCATTTCCCTGGAAATCTACGTAGTCCTCCCATGCCATAAGGTATTTGGAGCTGTTCTGGTAGAACAGAACTACTTTTCCAGTTCTGTAGGTGGATAAAGGTTCTGTCCTTCATGTATAGGGTCATCCCTAAAAATCCCTTATCTGTTTGGATACAGTTTGCAAGAACTTTAGACTCCTAAGGCCCAGAGAACTCCTGCAGGGTAGAAAGAGATGAGAGGCAATACAGGCTATTTTGAGGTTTCAAAAAAAAAAACATTGTGTATTTATGCTAACCCCATCCTTATGCTTAGATATCCTGAATAAGATTGAGATATTACTGCAGAAAGTACTACCTATAGCCTGTAATTTGAGATGGAATGACCATTAACTCATGTACTGAGCACTGTTGCATATCCCATGCAAACAGGTTAATGCAATTCTTGCCTTGCTCACTCCCATATATCATTCTGGTAAATTTAAAGTTTCCCTTGTATTACTCCTGAGGCAGATTTCAAAATTAAATATTAAGGGAAAACGGCTGTAGCTGAATTAATTTATTTTTTGTTAAGCTTTTATTTTATAACTCTTATTAACACTACCAAGTGATACAAGCTGGGGAGAGTGTTAGTAATTATGCTTCATTCCTCAGGTAAATTTCCAAGGGAATTAATCTTAGATTCATAACAAACAGCACCATATGAGTCAAGGGGACTGCAGCTCCCACTATCCATTTTACCCTGTAATGTGCTCTCATACTGCTAGTAAAGTGGTGAAAAAAACAATTAAGACAGCATTTCTAGATAAGTGTTGCTAAACACGCCGTCTCGTCCCGTCCCCCGTCCACCGACCCCCCCCCCCCCCACCCCCCCCCCCCCGGCCCCCCCCCCCCGATTTCCAGTTATTGCTAGGATTCCTCCCCAGGCAAAAACTCTGGGCTTCTCTAACCCTGACAGAGCACATGCCAAGATTTGTTCCAGAAGGAGCGTTAGGCAAACCCACCTACACCATACATGTGTCGTCTTACTGGCAAAAATGGTTCTGGGCTGCCTGCCTCACACCCAGTTGTTTGTGGAGCATGCACTTTTTTTCTTAGTAGGCTTTTCAACATAGTGGTAGCTTAAAATGCAGCTGCCCACAGAACAGCTTAAAATATAGCTGCCCACAAAACTAAATTGTGCTTCCATACAGCACCATGTCAGCTGAAACTCTCCCTGTCAGCTCAACTCAGCATCTGCAAGATAGGGCAGGGTACAAAATCACAACTTGACCGTGCCCCCACCACAGCTGAAGAGAATAAAGGAAAATATGTCTTGCCAAGCAGAGCTAAGAACCCAGGATCCTAACTTATGGACAGAGAGCAAATTCCCAGTGGGAGATGAGATAGGTTCCCCACTCACAGTGTACCCACAGGTGAAAACGGCTGCTCTAAACCAGCCACGAGCTGAATGAGTTTCCTGGGTACCTCCATGCCAGGGAATATACTATGTTACTTCAGAATTTCTGCATCCAGAGGCAAGATGCTATTTGCAGCATCTGATTTTGAAACAGGCCTGAAAACCTGTGCCACATTTCAACCTTGACCAAACCTCAAACCCTCTGTGGGGTGCGCCACTATCACCACCTGTCTAATTTGGTAGAAATAACATATTTTTATAATCTAAATTAAGCTGTGCTCCTCTTAGTGGAAATACTGCTTCGGGTGAATAGTGGGTGATTGTAGCAGCAGGATCTGGTGTCTCCACTGGACAGGCTGGAGTCCTGTGCCCACCCTAATGCGTGAAACAGCATTTATGGCAGACCTTTGATCTAAACAGGCCCAAATAAAGGACTTCAATCTAAGAATGGAAAGTAATACTCCATGTACCTTTCAGGAATGAACTTCTCAGGCTCTGGCCAGAACTCAGGGTTGTGGTGGAGATGTCCAACCGCGGTTTCAATGACAGCCCCAGCTGGAATACGCTGCCCCAGCACTACACAGTCTTTAGCTGCTTCCCGAGTGAACCTGCAACAGCAAGTTTCATGTATCCCAGATGATTAATAACAGTAAAAACACAGCAGGAGGGAACCATAAAAGTCAATCTCTTCAGCTGGACTGACCCCCAATTTTGGGAGTAACACTTTCCCAGAAGATAAATACAGCATCCGTTGCTGATGCTAGTGTCTTCTCAGGTTACACTCGTCTCCACCTAAGAAGCACACAGCTCCAACCCAGCTGGGTAACTTTTGCCCTTTTCACAGTAAAGCATTTCTGGTTGCTTACGGCTTTCCAAAGTGTTAACCGTTAAACTGCAAGTTTGCTGCTAATGTTGGTTTTAGACTCATTTTTTATGAAAACTGCAGATGCAATGTGTCAATCATCTCTAATTACAGCCTGAAAGAGTATGCTGATTTGCTTTCAGGAAAAAGTTATATCAACTTTTTTTTAGTTTTGAGTTTGTTTGAGAAGCTCCCCCATGTTGGGACAGCACTTGAAACTTAGCAAGGGATGGTTTTAATATTAGGGCTAAGTGTTCTGCTTCTACAAAAATACAACCAATTCACAAGCCTTGGAAAACTGCAGTTCACATACACTCATCAAAGATACGCATGACGTTAGGAACAAAACTCTTCAGTTTCCTCCCACCCTGTGGTGACAGGTGACAGAGTAGCACTGTCCTTAGGAACCTCATCGTGACAAGAAGACTGAGAAAAGCCATGTGCCAAAGCTGAGCTTGAGTCTGTAAACCTTGAAAAAAATGGTGTGTGGGTGTGAATGTGTGGTGGTGGATCCTGATCTAGATCTTCTGTTGCTTGAGTGGTCGCTACAGACCCCAAGCCAGCCCAGACCCAGGTGTGTGCCCTGCTATCTCAGCCTAGAAGCTATTCCCTGGCACCAGCTGGGAGCACAGGGGTGAGGCAACACACAGGAGCTCTCTTTGCTGCTCCCCACGCTATGCCTAAAAACTTGAACAGAGATTTCAGTTTCAGGGCTGTCAGTCTGCTATCATTACAGGAACACGTTCTTTCCTTGCTGTCACCCATCTCTCTTTCTCACAGACAAATAAATAACAGAGACTCCAAACCTGGAACAAAACACTGGCATGCTAAAAAACACGTTGACAAGCCATCTTTCTCATCCTTACATGAATTTGGTGATAGTGGAAACATGAGTGCTGGGGAAGAAAGTTCTCTGGCTACTAAGTTCATTTAAAAAAAAAAAAACAAACAAAAAACACCCAACTCATTTTATAACAAGCTTGGCTGCTACTGAATTTTCCCCTAACTCAGCATTATCCTTGTCATAGGCAATTAGCATCTTTCTGAGGCACTGGGCTGTCCTACCCGTTCCACATCCATCAGAGTAAAAGCCAGATCAATAAACAGCACCGACAACGCCAACCGAAACTTCGGAACAACTTTGCTCCAATCTCATTCTGTTTCCCATCTGACAAACATTGATTGTTTCCCAGTGTTTCAGCTGAAACTCAAAGATCCTTGACGCTTTAAGTGGCAAAACAATTTCCACTTGTATACCATGTATAACATAGCAAAGCCCAATCATCTCATCCAAGAGCAAGTATCTTTGACATTTACTCTCTGAACAACCCTGCAGATGCCCATGGAAAAATCTTGACTTCTGATCTTTGTGAACATGTAAAAGAGAATATAATTTTAAGCTTTTTTATTTTAAGGTGCTTGCAATCGTGGCATACATTTTTCAAAGGCTCTCATGCCAAGCTCAGCTTTGGCTCGTTTCCAGCCATCTGAAATTTTCCCCTGGCTTTATGAGAGGCAGTGCAACTGGCTGACCCCTTTGAAAAGTTCCATTCTTAACATTTGCATTTATGCTTGTGATAACTTGGAAATTTGACAATCAAACAGCTTTCTAACTTTTTTCCCCCTTGTTTTCAGTTCATCAGTATAACTTAGTAAAATTAGTCTTGTGCGAACTGGGGCAAAACTTTCAAAGTTCAATGGATGTAGCCATGAGTTTAGCTATATTAGTATAACGCAGTACTAAGTGCAAAACAGTATGGGTCCTAGTGTCCTGGTCTCAGCTGGGATAGAGTTGGTTTTTCTTCCTGATGGCTGGTATAGTGCTGTGTTTTGGATTTGGTATGAGAATAATGTTGATAACACAGTGATGTTTTTGGTTGTGGCTAGGTTAATTGTAGTGCTTACCTAAGTCAAGGACTTTTCAGCTCCCCACGCTCTGCCAGCGGAGGGGGGGTGGAGGGGTGGGCACAAGAAGCTGGGAGGGGGCACAGCCGGCACAGCTGACCCAGACTGGCCGAAGACACACTCCCTACCATGTAACGGCATGCCCAGGGTTTAAACTGGAGCTGGCCGCGGGGTGGGAGTCGCTGCTCGGGGACAGGCTGTTGATCACCAGCTGGTGAGCAATTGTTGCAATTGTGCATTGCTTGTTTTTGTAGATTCCATTATCAGTAATATTAGTATTATTGTTACACTTGTTGTTTCCTCTTCTTTTGCTGTCTTATTAAACTGCTTTTATGTCTACTCATGATTTTTTTTCTGATTCTCTGCCTTATCTGACCTTGGGGTGGCGTTGAGCGAGTGGCTGCGTGGTGCTTGGTTGCTGGCTGGAGCTAAACCATGACATCTAGTTAAACACACATGTAAAATACAGCTTAGTGCATGTGCAACCCTTCCACAGATCAGGGCCTTAATGACCAGCAGGGTAATTCATCCACCAGCCAACAGGCTAGGGTAGGGCTTTGCTCCGTATCCCCGAAGCCCAAGGTGCATGGAAGGAGAGGCGTCTGGCTTTCTAAGACCAGTCCTGCTGCAAAATGGCTCCATCCTCCAACCACGAGGGATGTGAAGAATGGTGAGGAAGCAATCTTGGCCAATCTGTTTTAAAAAACTGCTTTAAAATTACCAGTATTAGCCAGTTTTCCATCAATAGGCCACATTATATCTTTCAAATGCACAAGCAGTATTGATGTTGGCACAGAGACCAAGGGCGCACTGGTCTTCCAACAGCAGATTTCCATTTTATACAGCTAGGGATCTACCCTGTAGAATCAGAAGGGGGCAAAAAAAAAAGAGATACCTGAATGCAGGTGGGTACATCCGCAATGTCTCTGCAATCACCATGTCCAGATAAGGGAGTTCTTGTACATTTTGGTAATCAGGGACCATCTGAAAAGGCGGGAAGAAAGGAACAATTACATTTTCTCACATTTAGAGTGCCAAACTCATCTCAGATTAGCTTTTCAATCATCTATTTTTTACTGAGCATTTTTCCTGTAGAAGAACTCGATGTCTCATCTAAAACGGTAAATGACAAAATTATACAAAAATGTGGGTAGTAATTAAATGTGTGTATAACATTCCTTTCATCATCAAAACACGCTGGTGTGCAGCCCAGCTGAAGATATAATAATAAATCAACTTGCTAGGAAGTATTAAAAACAGGGCGTTACAGAGAGCATTAGTGACTACAACAGAGCTATTGTTTTACACATGCACTAAAAACTTCACAGGGCCCTTGTTTCTTCCCAAAGACGGGAGCATGGCAGACCAGGAGCACTTTGTTCACAAGAAACAGCAAGTCCTTCAGTTATTCTTGCTGATGTTGGAGCAAACCCTTTGCCCTTTCCCAGTTAGAGAAATAAAGCACAGTGCCAGCGCTGTGAAGCCTGCGGAGGGGTGGGAAATGACACTGGAAGGAACCAGCACCCCGATGAGGAACGGCACACGGCGGTGCATTGCTCTGCCGAGTAGAGGGGGCTGAGGTACAGCCCAAATCCCACCCGGCAGGACCGCAGTAGGGCCTGGGGAGAGAAGCCTGTTTCCTCCCATGGCCACCCCCTGTGCAACGCTGCTTAATTTTGCATGGCGGGCAATGCCTGAGCCCACATTTTCACATTTCAAGGCTGCAAAACCACCCCCCCTTGACAATGAGTGGTGGGCACTAAAACCCAAACAGGGCTGTAGCCCAGAAGACTTTGCCCTCTGACAGGCAGCAAACAGACAGCGAAAGACACCAAACCGTGGATGACCACCAGCAGCAGTGACACGACTCAGCACATGGATGAACAGAGAATTTCTCCCACTGTTACTTTGGGAAAAAGGACATTTTCCCTGTCTTATTTAGTGCTCTCAGCAGAGGGCAGCCAAAGTACATCTAATAACCTCGTCAGGAAAGCAGAGTTTTGTTTTAAATTAGAGCATCTCCTAAAGACTGACACGGAGTAAATTGGAGAAAAGCACAGACGTCAGACCAGACTAAACCTTTTATGAAGATTTGGGGCCCTGCCGTTCACAAAGGGGACTGGATTCCATCCTTCCTTTATTTACTACAGCACTTTTCATGTATAATGCATATTTTATTGAATTTTCATGCAAAAACATATGGTACGTACTGAAAATACTAAGCAGAGAACAACTCCAGATGGTATGCAGAAAAGGCGTACAATAGAATGAGGATACCTTGCCGGATTAGGGTATCCCACTTATTCAGCACTAAGCCACCATGCACCATTTCACATTAACTGATCTTCTCTAGGAAGGAACTAGATACGCTCTATTATCCCCATTTTTTGGCTCAGGGAAGAAAAGCAAAATCAGAGAAACTAATTTGCACAGGCTGAGCAGAACCAGTGTGTCTGCTCCTCTCTTAGGGAAAAAGATGCAACTCAGCTTGTCAATAGATGAAGTATTTAGTCAGTATATGTCAAATATTATCAATATAGGAAGTATAGACTGCACTGACAGCCTTTCAATGTTGCTTTTATATTACAGTAGTGCCAACTAACTCAGACCTTTGGCTTAGGTTAATGGTTGTCAGACAAAGGACTATGAGACTAAAAGACACAAATGGCAGCAATGTCATGAGAACCACGGCTGTGCGAGGAGCTGTGCTCCAATAATTTGAATAGCTAAAACCAAAGACAGAAGGATGATTTTTATCATCTTTTTTTTGCAGAAAGGGATCCAAGGGCTACCTGATTTCACACAGCAAATCAGTAGCAGAGGCTGGAAATGAACTGTGATCAGACTCAAATTTCAGGCCTTGGTGGCAAAACTACCCTTCTCCATGACCACATAGGCGCTCCACACTTTGATGCAAATGCATGCTGTGGTGTATATTAGTTTTTTTTCTGCTAATTTTACATCTCTCTCTCTCAGAACTTTCCTCTGACCTTTTTATACTGCTCTCCTGCATGTCTTTGAATCCTGGGTCGGCATCTGAGTCCCGTCCCTGCAATCCCTCCTGATTTCATGGACAGGCTGGCTGAGGGAAGAGTTCAGGCTCAGAGTAAATGAGTGGTGGAGCCAAGAGCACACTGTGATGTGTTCGATTCTCTGAGCCATGCTCTTTCCACTGGGCCTTCCTGTCTCTCTCATAATTCCTCTACTTCTGGAGTCAATAATTAAGATAATTATATGGTAACCTGATATAATAAGTAGCCACTAAATCAAACCATACATCAACAAACAATATAACACTAAATTATGGGAGCTTTGATTTGCTCTTTCAAATAGCTTCTATACCTTCAGGGGATTAGCATTTCAGAAAACAAAACAAAGGTGCAAAACCAACTGATTTTCCTGAGAAGAAAATTCCTTTTGCTTACATAAAGAAAAAGGGGTCGGTCAAATGGCAGCACAGTGAACTCTGCTATCATGAGCATGGCAGACACATCAGTCATTTCCTACATCTGATGCAACTTAATTATTGGCACTTCCATGCTTTTAGCATCAAAGTAGATGGACCTAATTTAGTAGTTGTTTGCAAGGTCTGACCCAGGGCTGTGTAAAGTACACAGCAGCCAAGTATCTCTATTTAGGAAGGACAGTTTGCTGCTTTTTTTCCCCTTTCAAAGAAAATATTTTCCATTTGTTTTTCTACTCCCTCTCTTCAAAATATTCCTTTAGCCAAGCACATTTCAAAGGAACTTAAATATGCTTTTCTCCCTAAATGTCCCTATTTATATCTTTCAACTGCTGGCAGGTTTGCTGGGGCGGCGGGTGGTGTTGTGCAAAGATGCCACTTTAACCCTCTGCAAAAAAAAAAAAGTCTGCATTGCCTCTTACTCAAGATTGTGTGGTTTTTTCATTAAGAAGGAGTTTCCTTTCTATAACAAGTAGAGATGGGGGGGGAGAAAGGAGTCACCACACTGCATGTAATAAAACATCCTATATTTTAATTTTGCAGCCACTGCTTTGCACAGCAGTTGTCTTATGCTTTGCCCAGCTTTTTAGTATCTTTTCCTGTTGACATGGAAGTGAAATGGCCATGTCACATCTTGTGGCATTTCTCTGCGTGCATGTTTCCCCGGTTTGATTTCCGGAGGTGTGGTGATATACCCTCACCCATCCCAGATGGTTCAATCACTTCTGAGGCCCAGAAAGCATCTGCTTTATGACTGACAGCAAATCCCAGGCCTTGATTCCTTAGAAAAAAGGTGCGAAATTAATTCTTCACCCCACAGAGTACCCTCGGGTGAAACACCAGCAGTGATTATAAAATTGCCTATGTGCTACAAGGTTGATGTGTGTTTTAATCCCCATACAAATTCCAAGAGAGATAACTGCCTTTCAGATCCACCTATGCTTCTCAGTATTGGCTTTAGCGTTTTCTAGGCAGGCAAACCTATTTTTTGCCACCACCCTCAGTTAACTTTTAATTCCTCAATGAACACCAACGGAATCCAAGTGCTGACAGGAGAGGTCTGGCCAATCTTTCTGCTGCAGTTCGAGATGTTACTGTTCCCAGTTGCTCGCTCCTCTTTGCTGGCTGTGGTTAGCATCACCACAGCCAAGTCAGCTGAAGGGAACATATGCCTGCACCTCAGTTGCTTCCATACAACGTCCAGCATGAACCCATCTTCAGCGACAGTTTAAGAAGAGACACTAACTTTTCCCCAAAGTAGCTGGTGAGTGAGGCACAGATCCTCCTCCACCACCTCTGTTACGGGAATGGTAATCCCACTACACATCAGTGAATAACAGATTTCCACTTATCCTATTGGTCATGGTCTGGTAGTGCTCAGCAGCCAGAAATGAAAAAAAAATTGGAGAAAACTTTGTGTAGTTGAGAGAGTGTGACGTGCACCTGAAATCGATTTGGAAGCAGTGGAGGCTGCAGAGTCCACATTCCTCATACCTAGCACTGCTGAGTCATGGCCTGGGACTGAACCAGCTGCGGTTTCTGAGAAATTGCAATCCAAATCAAATGCCTCATGGGCATGTGTGACTGTGACAAAGTCCATGTCAGAGAGATGGTGTGCAGATCTGGTTAAGTGCAGATGCAGATCCATGAGTTATCTGCGTATGCATAGCTACACAGCCCACATCAGCTCTCCCCCAAAATGTACGCTTTGGATAGCAATAGGATAGGAGTCAAAAACAAGCCAGCATCATCCCCAGTGACTCTCACCCACCTCCCTTTCAAACTGCCAAAAGAGCTATTCAGACCGTAGCCATAACTAGGATTCACAAATGGGTCAATAATGTTTCTTGATCAAAAGCTGCTGATAGATCAAAGAATCTGCCTGGGGTTTTGACCTCTCTTCGGTCACGTCTAGGAGTTACTCATCCCCTAACAGAACTAGAGCCTGTGTCTCATGCTCAGCCTGGGAAAGAGAGAAGAAATGCAAGAATACTATGTCAAGTTATGGTTGCCCATGAAAACCTTGCTAACCACCATATCAAGAAAGGAAAGGCTAGACACAGGACAGCACTCAAAATGCAGAGCAATGGAAAAAAGGGTGCCTGTGGTTCAACAGGCACCTATCTTTAACTCCCTTAAAGAAAGCTTGCCTCACCTTTTACCACATCCACAACAACATGCTGGAATACCTGTAAAGCACCAGAGTAAAACCTCTCTACAATGTCAGGCAGCAAAATAGGGACAAAGTTCGTGAAGTAAAATTTCTTGGCTTCATCCTCAGAACTTGGACCAAATACTAAACAAAATGCTTAAGGCAATCCTCATGTGAAACTTACTGAAAAACCTCTCTGCAGTCCAGCCTGCACCTGCCAAGTGAGATGTCTCTCTGAGGCATGGCACCAGGCAGGACCAGCCATCACTGCTGGGGAAACAGGACCTTGAAGTTCCTGACTCCCACTTGTCCCAGGAGGCAGGTCATGGCAGAAGGTGTTGCTTTAAGATACACTGCTTTAAGATAGAGAAGAGCCTATTCAAATCACCAAGTGTCTGTTGGCCATTTCCAGTGATAAAGACCTACAGAAGGCTTTCTTCTAGCAAAATATTCAGTCCTTGACTATAGTATTGAGAACGAGGTTCAGGAACAATAAAATAGGACAACAAGCCTGATTTTCAGATTAAGATGCAGCAGCAAGAGGCTTCCTGAGTTGCCTAGCACCTCCCCTTGAATCCTCTCAGAAACGAACATTAAAGAGAGTCCTCAGCTCCAAGCCCTCATGCCTCTTTCCCCAGAAGAAAGTAAAGGCTATTCACGTACTCCCAAGCTTTCCCTCTATTTCTTTATTTCATGTGGGTTACCTGTCACCTCTCTCATCTGCCTGGGTTGCCATTCAAATGGAAATGCAGCATGCAGGTTTCCACCCCCACCCTTGGTGGTCACTCACTGGGGTTTGGAGCATTACTTTGCTCATTGAGGCCCTTCCCAAGCTGCAACAGCTCCCAGTGCTTCAGACAGCTTAAACAAACCCTCCTGGCTTCTCCTAAAGACCGTGCATGCCAAATAAATTTAGTATTATGGCTTTCTGTTGAAATCACCTGCCAGTCACCCTCACTCCTCCTCTAACCCCACCCTTCACATTCCCCCTCACCCGGTCCCTCGCCACGCAAGCCGCGTGAGCACAGGCGCAGGCAGGCGCCGATTCGCAGGCCAAGTTCCGAGGCGGTGGGAAAGGCCGGCACACCAGTTACGCACCGATAACCACATTACACGCAGACCTTGCAGCCAAATTCCCTCTGTTACTTCGGTGCAAATCCACGCAGCTCCCTGGGGTTGTATCAGTGTAAGGGAAAGGAAAATGCGGTTCTAAGTATGTACCCAATAGCGCTGGGGAAAGAGCCAGAAAGTATAATGTTACACCAATGTCGACCGTCTTTAATGTTACTTTGCTTTTAGAATCAAAGACTTCAGCTCCTGACAGAAGACAGACCTGCACTACCTCCAGTAGCTTTTGCGGCACTAAAACAAGGTCTTCGTAGCATCACTGTTCACAAGGAAACTTCTGTGAGATAAAAATACTTCCTGAAGCTGAACAGTGTCCCAAAACCAAACAGATAAACAGAAAAGCTGCAACCAAAACATTCAGAAATTCTCTTCCACCTACATTACTAGTGACACATGGTGATCAGCAAGAACAGAATGAGTGCCATCAGGTAGAAGATATGAAAAAAAAAAGAGGCAGGAAAAAGAGAAGAAAATCACTACAGAAATCCTTTATGAGGCAAGCTACAAATTAAAAGAAAGGAAAAAAAACCTGTTTCAATCTCAGTTTCATGAATTTGTCAGCTCCACGTAGTCCCAGACTCCCGTGCCAAGAGAAGTGGCTGCACTTGAATGAAAAACGAGTAAATAACTGGGAGTGAGACTGGGCGTTTGGGGTGCTCCGCTGCCATGAAGGAAGGGGCAGGCCATGGTGCCCAGCCAGGCAGCTTTTAATACACAAGTACCTTCACTATGCTATTTTCTTTCCTTAGGTTTGGTGGGGAAGAGCAGCTCCTCTCCAGAAGTGGCTCTCTACCTGTATGCACTGCATGCCTCGCTCCAGCTATTTGGGGATGTGATATAATCTGCAGCCGTGCATTGCAGAGCGCTAAGCCCATCAGGGGCACAGAGACTGCCCATTTCTCACCTCTGTAAAAACCACTCAGCCCCCAGGAAATCCCTCCTGGTTCTCTCCTCAGTCCATCGAGGCTTGAAAGTCTCTCTTTCTACACTTGTCTGACACAATCAAAATTTCTGCTTGGGTGGCAGAAATGCTGAATGGTGAAGGATCCCAGTGGGAGGGAGGCAAGGAGGAAATTAAGCAGGAGAAAGGACTGCCAGAGGCCCAACAGGCTGAGAAAGAGAATTATAAAACTGGGGTAGGTCTGTCCAAAGGGCATGTCACCAGTCCAACGCACATTAAGCACTGAAGTTCGTGCAAAACTTAATCCTTCCTGCTATAGACGTGTCCCTTGGTGGTTGCTGTGGATCTACAGGAATAAGGAAGAGGGATTTTTTTCCCCTCAGCAGACATTCATGGTATCACATAAGAGCCAGATGATTTAATTTAATCATTCCTGTTCCAGCTGGTATTTTCTGTATGGAGGTGACAGTGTTTTAAATTAGGGCCTTGCATATAAAAGGCCCGTGTGTTTAGTTTAATCAAATGTTCATTTCCTCACATTATGTTTATATTAAAAGGCATCAGCATGAATTTTCATGCTGCAAATAGAGTCTATCATATGGGCTATGTAGTGAAGTCCTCTTCGATTGTTCTTCATCTCTATGGCCTCATACGCTTGGCAGCCTTACGGACTGAGAGGTGACTCAGCCTCAGGCATGCAGTTTGGGGAAATATGCCCTAGAGCATGGTCCAACCTATGAGGAGAGCAGAGCTTTACACAAAATAAATTACTTCACTAATTTGCCCTTCTGCAGATACTTAAATATGGGCTTAAGCCAGTGGCTGCTTAAGTCATTGGCTTCAGCAGTTGCTGGATGAGACCTTTTCTGAATTAGTAAACAGGCAAACATTCACAGCAAAGAAACTGCAAGATTCTCCCATCACTCAGCGTAATTATTATTTGCTCCGACAAGGGCAGGTCAGTTTTAATACCATACAACATTTATGTAGTGCCTGATGCCTTGAAAACATTTTATGTACATTAGGTGCAGTACAACAATAATAAAACTTTGCCTTTCCATAGTTGCTTTTCCCCCGAGGCTTGTGAAGCGTTTAGCAAACATTAATTAGTTGGTCATCTTCCAAATGCATGTGTGAGGTGCTCCTGGTAAATACTCCCTCCCTGCACACAAGGGGCCAGCAGAGGTGCTGAAGACTGAGGCCAACAATTTACAACCTTGAGTTGAGCACCCACTAACTCGAGCCTTCTTAAGTAGCCTGGTGTGTTTTTTCAGCCTCAGTGTGACTCCTGTGAGCAGCAAATGCTGCTCTGAATGCATAGACTTAAAATGACCAAAAAAGAAAGAAATCCATTGTAAGGCACTTAAATATGTCTGAAATAAAAAGGAGCTTTGTTTGTTTTTAGCTGTCAAGATCATAACTCAGGGCTCAGCCTGTCCTTGGGAAACTGATAGTACTAAAAGTACAGAAAGTAAAGAGGCTTTTCTGGTGTTAACCTCCAATTTCTTGCTGTAGACTCCTGCACCTCCTGCCTAATACAGGTAAAATCTTAACCCTTCTTCCCTGACTTTCCCCATAGTGAAGGGTCAGAGCCAAAGGGAGAAATAATTTTCTAATGTATGGTTTAAAACTGATGAGTCATGTGAAGCCTTGGAGCACAGGAGCACTAGTATGTCCCAGCTGCATGGCAACTCTTGACCTCCACCTCCTTTTTCTCCCTATCTAGACAGTGCTGGCAAACTTTCCTAGGTGGGACCCGTTCTGTGTTACTCCCACTTGCTGCCTCATTTCTTGACTGGCAACATGGCTTATTCCATGTCCAGTCCTAGCTCCAGGTTTTAGTGTATGTCCTTTCTACAAGGCATGAGAGAAAAGTCTATTCCTCTTGAAACTTCTCACATTTTAGCTGAAAATATGAAAAATGGAGAAAGAAAGGGAGAAAACTTCTTTTCTGACCAAAGCTATTCAATGACTGCTCCTCTTCTACTCCCTCTGAAAAGTGCCGAGTGCCTTGGGTACAACAAAGCAATTTACAATTGGTATGTGAAAAAACTTGATAGCACTTAAAACAGCTTTTGTGTTTTTTCTCTCCAATGCATGAAAAGGATCTTTCAAATAAACTAGATGCCAGTCCAAAACCCACTACCCCAAGCACAGTGGGGAACTGGCTGTGAGCAGGGGTGTCTGCTACCATGACACTATCCTATGACAAACCTCTCTAGATACTCAGATAAAGCTGTCTGCGACAAATCCTGGCAAATGCCTATTCAAAGATTTCTTTCCCTTTCTTCCCTTACACTATCTCTTCTCCATCTGGGAACACAGAAATTTCCCTAAGCCTGTTCACGCTTAGATTTAGTGAAGCTATCATGGTGTCATGTTCTGGCGCTGTTTTGTGTCTTTGCTTTCCTCTACCCTTTGTAGAGCAGCATGACACAGTTGTCCATCTGTTTATGATTTACTTCACACAATGACTTGGTCCCGATTACACTGATAGGCACAGTAGGTTATTTGAGGGCCAACTGGACCTCTGTAATGACACTCAAACTGTACCCAAATCATGGGAACATTTCCAATCAAAAAAGACCAGTGGAAAACCTCCACTTCCCCCCCCACCCCCCTGCCCCAAAGCAACTTTCAGTCCTTAATCCCAGGAAATAAAAACCAAAAATTTAATTTTTGATCTAGAATTCTTCTGCAATTATCAGTGTCCAAGTGATCCACATAAACCAAAGAGCAGACAAGAAAAGAAACCGAGACCTGGGTCTTTCTGACGTTTAAAGATGCACACTGGAAAAGGGATTATAAAGACCCGCACGCAATTCAGGAGGCCACATCTTTCGTGGTCTCCTTTAGCACAAACCTGAATCACAGGGGCAGAAGAACTGTACTGATTTGCCGCAGCTGAGGACGGACCTGGGAAGTGCAGCCATTTGGGGGGCATTGCATACTGCCATGGGTAGGAAGACCCTCTGTGCTTACTGAATCGCTGGCCCTTGTGAGTACCCGGGAGGGAGGGGAGAAAACAAAACACAACTCAGAAAGCTGCAGGATGAAGTCACAGGGTCAGCAGTGAGAAAATACAGAATTCATTTGTAATCTGAACAAGGTCATTTCTAGCATGTTTTAAGATGATATAAGACTTTACGGGGGAGGCAAATGGAAAGTATTGCTCACGATTTCTTCTGCTTTATGAGTAAGCTGCTTTGGCCTTTATTTATTTATTACCTCACAGTCCCACAATGATCCTGGTGTGAAGACCAATTTGCTGTTCTTTCTCTCTTGTTTCTCAAGGATATTTTTGCTTCTTGAACCCGATCCTTTCCTGTCTCACTGCCTGGCCATCTCGCTCATCTACCACTCCGTATTTCCAAGGAGACCCTTATTTTTACAATGCCTCACATCTCACCTCTGTATTGTCATTTCACTTATGGCCACACTACTTTAATACTCAGAGTTTTATCCTTTCTTCTTCTTTTTCAAAGCTCTATCCTGCACCAAGTTGCAAAAGGTCTGGGGTGCAGTGGAGACCCAGGAGAACCTGGCCAACATGGTGGTACCCTCCTGGATTTGAGGCAGCCCTGATGTGGAGGCCCCTTGATCCAGACCTCATTGAGACGCAAAGGTGGCACCCACAAAGTGGTGACACGTTAGGAAAGAGCACTTTTAAGCCAGAAAAGTACATAAACCATAATGGTCTGCAGGGAGTTCACTAGCAATTTTGCCCTATAAAATACCTAATAAAAGATGGTGTCCTTCACCCTTTTTAGCATGAGTTGTGGCAGAAAGATCTGTGGATACCAATAGATGGGCTAATTTGCAGGGGAGGAGGGATTTTCTGAGAGTACAAAGATGGAGCACAGCTGTAGGCTTTTCCTGTAAAGGCCCTGTCACACACACACACGAGGAGCTAGGCATATTGAGAATATTACCAACCCTCATAGCTCAAACATTATGAGCGAGGCCCCAGCATACTTTGAAATTGGCTGGAAAACACATGAGATTTATGACAAATAATAATATTTTGAACTTCATTTGCCTTCTGGCTTCTGAACTGGGATTCATGTTTTCAGTCTTACCTTTTCAACTAGAAACTTTTTTCCTCTTCTTTTTATTGGTTGTTTTTTGTTTTACTAATGAAAGATGAGATTCTGGTTATTCCCTCAAATCACTCGACTTCAGTGTCGAGTGATTTGAGGGAATACAAAACAAATACCTGGAGACTTGCAGTGCAATGGCAGGATGCTGGTAATATTCCATTTACAGAGCACCATGGGCCATCCCTGCCTGCCCTTTGGCCATCTGCTGCTAGCGCTCAGCTAGAATCACACAGACCTTTTAGAAAAAGAAAACAAGTCTACAAGGCTGGGAACTGCATGTGAATAAATCTCACACAAGCGTGAGCTGCCCCTCAGAGTGCCCACAGTTTTATGGGTAACGTTTTGGGGAGGGAGGGGTGTTACTGCAAGATGGGCCCCAGGGGTTAAGCATCCAGCCTCCTCTTGAAAATGCCAAACCTGGTACCTTGGAAAAGCTTGACACAGAATGAAATTGAAACATGCAGACAAACTAATTGGGGGGGGAAACTGTGCTGAGCCTATATATAGCATTTTTTTCCTGCTGGGTACTAGAGGGGGGTGGGAAAGGGAGGAATTGAGGGGGAGAGAGAGAAAAGAAAGATAAATTTTGGTTGCTGCTGTCATACACAGATCCACTTATCTATGGCTGAAGCCCAGACAGCTGTGTGACTCTAAACGAAGAAATTTAATTAAAAAGTAAAAAAAGAAAATCAGCGTGAAAAAACCAGAGAAAAACCAGGAATTCATGCTTCCCACACCTACCCTGATGTATAAATAGAGACTATCTGACTGATGAAGGGTGCTTATTATTTCCTTGACTTCCATGTATGTAAAGAAACCTACATTTTTTTCTAGTGAACAAGCATGATAATCACAAAACCAATCGCACATTGCTGCTATTCCAACTTTGCTGCTCTAGTTTAAATGACATCATGCAACACCTTGGTAGTCCCAGTCCTATAATACCCAAGATGCACAAAAAAAAAAAAAAAAGGTGGGGAGGGTGTTGGATCAATTATGAAGGAAAAGCTTTTGGAAAGCAGGTTACTTGGGATCATATTCTGCCCAAGTCACACGTCCTGTAAGAAACATGTAAAAAACTGCAGGTGGATGCGATTCCCTTTTGCACCTCTTGCATACTTAGACCTGCCTTCTGCTAGCGTAACTCAGAGCAGCCTCGTGGTTTTCCCTGCCTTAGCTCCCAAGGCATTTGCGATGCAGCTCAGAAGAGCCAGAGCATCTTGCATTTCTGTCCATACCCACTGCTTTTCCTAACACATTCACTTCCCATTTCACATTATGGCACAGTAAGAGAGATTGGTACTGGTACTTTTGGCCTCTCTTCATGTGCGCACACATGTATGCATGTGTATTTTCTGTAACACATCCATCAATTTGAAACGGTATAAAAAAGACTAAAAAAAAATACGATCTTTAAATCTCGGAAGGTTCAAAGCGTTAGTGCTGTGAAGTCAGAAAATTCATTCCAAGTCCTATTTATCTAGGTCAGGATGTGGGAAGACGTTTTTGTGCGTTCTGCATATGCACATCACCACTTTTGCTCCTTGGTACTACACAGGCTGGGAGCTGCAGAGCCAGGGAAGATGACGGCTTGCTCCCTACTTCCAGTGGACTTGATAGAAAAATCCCTTTTGTGTTCCTTATAATGGAGTCTTGTCTCATCTCTACCACAAGAGACGCTTCAGCCAGTATATTACAAATACCGTGCTGACAACCAGTGCATGTACGTAGCTCTGCCTCAGTGCCACATCACCACTGCCTCTTCTTTAAAACCAGAAGAGAAAAGCAGCCTGCAAAGCAAGGAACAAGTTAACAAAAGGCCTCATTTATCTCCAGCTGATACCAACGTGACAGCGGGAAATGCAGGGTCAGATTCCAGGCACATTATTGCGCGGGCAGGAGGAGCGCGGGGAGTAGCTGCTGTGTGGTGAAGCCATGGGGCTCGCAGTCAGGAGGTCAAGTCCTGACGCAGCTTTCCGAGCAAATTTGGGAAAGTCTCTTCCTCTCCTCCAGCACTTATTAATAAGTCCAGTAAACCTTATTCATGAGATTGTGCGGATACTGCTGGCATGCTCAGAGGTAGGCAGCATGTGATGCTCCTGTTCAAAGCCTGATCATTACATGGTACTAACAGTAACTACACTGCTTTTTTTTTTTTTTTTTAATTTTTGAAGTCATGGGTAAGGTAAGTCTTGGCAGTTAATACTGATATTATACAAAATAAAGATAAATCTTGAATGGACAACAAAATTGTGGACAGACTACCGGAACTGAAATTTTATACGTTCCTTCTGTGCAAATAAAGAAGTGAACTTACACCCACGATTAAAGCTTTGCTTTACGATGTGCAATTGCTGGGAGAAAAAGGTTGTAATGGATCTTATGCACCCACACAGACGCTAGCAACAACCAGGCAAAGAAACCCACTGTTTGCCAACATTTTCATGGAAAAAAAAAAAAGCTATAATTTGAAGTTTAAGGGATCTGCTTTTGAGGTTTATCTATCTATGATGCTCTTGGGTCCCAAACAGACGTTGGGATCCACAGGGATCCTCCCTGCTCCCTGCACCTCTGCACACTTAAATTATGAAGAGTGGACTGTGCAGGGAAACTGCTGCTGTTGTAGAGCCTCTGGAAGAGGAGCCACACCAAAAGTGCTCCCTGTGGGCCCCAGGATGAGCTCCTGCAGCTGGTGTCAGGGTGCAGAAGCCCTTGCAGAAGCTGAACTTGCTCTGCTCCGACATCCTGTGCTCCCCAAAATCCAGAGGTGGGGCTGTTGGGACAAGGCAATGCTGCTCCACCGCGTGTGGCTTTACCAGCACACCTCTGCTCCGTCCTGGATGGTGCTTCTCTATTTGATTATTTTTTCCATCACGCATTTCTTATTTCATTAAGGGGAGTTATTCATCAGGTGATCCAAGAGCGAATGGGCTTCCCACAAACTCAGTGTTACCACAGTAAGGGTGTCGGCGCGCTCCCTCCTTCCTCAAGCTGAAAGATGGCTGGTGTTCAGAGAGTGCCACACACGACCGGGCTCCAGACAGGACACAGCATGCTTAGCTCGGTGAGAAATGGAAAGGATACAAGCTCTTTTGTCAGCTCAATTTGGTCTTAATAATGTTTAAATATCTGAAGGTCACTAAATTATAGAATGTAGAAATTTGGCACAAAGGTCTTTCTCTAAGATTATCTAGATTCGCTGAAGTAAGAGAATAAACAAAACCAAAAAGAGAATAAACCAAACTGAGCAAAACCAACAATTATTCTCCTCATTAAGCCTATATGCTGAGCCTATAGAGAAGGCAGCATTTCCTCTCCCTCTTGCTGACAGTTCAGTACTAGGGCACAAAGGCAGGTCACTGTCCTTAGTGATATGGTAAACAAAGATAAGAGCTGAAAGCAATGGAGTATTTTTTTAACCCTGATAATCCACTCAGAATAAATTCCATTGTGAAGAGATTTATTGTTTACTTAGCACTCCTCAAAAGAGCTCCTTGGGAATGCAATCTCCTTCCCATGTGCCGGACACAAAACACGCGTTGCAGCTGAAAGCACTGGCCAGGTCTGCTCCGGGCTTCACTTACTCGTCCGTGGAACCACATGTATGAAACACTTAAGTGAACCTGCTGGAAAAACACAGCCCCAAACATTTGCCCAGATCTGCTTGTTATTCTGGGTTGGGAACTTAGACAGATGTCTTCAATGGGCAGCTGTGCTCATGAAAATGCTTTGCCAAAATGCCAACAAAAAAACCCATTGCTTTCCTTTTCTGCTCGCAAAATGTCTGCAGCAGAGCAGCACAAGAGTGAAAAACATCGGTGTATTTTCTGACACTCTTAGTAGAAGAAGGATCAGTCTTCCCTCTACCTACCGCAGATAAAACTGCCCCATTCCCTTCCCCTCACAGTACGTTCCCCCCAAATGCAGACATACCACACCACTACTGGGGGAAGCACGCGAGGAAGTCATCACTGCTAACAGCAGAGACTGTCTTATCTTTTCCATGTAATGGCTTAGCAGCTTAAAGTAAGGCAAGGGTTGAAGCATTTGCTGATTCGGAGCCTAGGGCATCAGACAAGAATTTGGGAGCTGTGGGCACTGCCACAGAAGTGGTCATTTAATCCTGCCGTGGCTCCCCTTCCCACTTGGGAAGCAGCAACAAAACCTCTCCAGCATATTTGCCTGGGACCTCTCTGAAAGGTGCATTTGGTAGACTTCTAGCAGTAGCAGACATAACTGCAAACCCAACTGGATTAGATTTAGGCAAACTGCCTTCCAGAAGAGCACAGAGTTGGGACTGGAGGAACAACAAGGGATTTCTTACGGTTTGTGTTGTACATTTGACCTTCCCTACTTTTTCACAGGGCCTCTGGATTTCAACGAAGACAGGAATCTCTTTTCAGGACACCAGGAGGCTTGTTGCCATGCAGTTCTTAAACCTGTGCTTACTGAGGACATCCTAGGATTGGCAGAGATGGATTACCTATGGCCTTGGGCTGCACTGTAAAGTGGATTTTGAATTTAAGATGTTTCTGTTTCATTTTCTGAAAGAATTATAAGCTTAGCTGTTGCTAAAGTTTCCAACAGGGGTCTTGGGGATAGTTTTTGTAACCTGATCTCATCTCCAAGCCTACATTACTCCTCATTTGGACTAGGCCCTCTCTATTTCTCTGAGCAATTAAGAACTCTCTTCAGCTCTTACAGCACTGCAACACCCATAGGATGTCCATGTCCATATTCCTTTTGCATGTTTTCAGATCACTGCTACTCCTGCTCAGTGGTGCCAGTTGCTCTATTGATTGCACCAGGCATGTACTTGCTTTTTTTCAGCTGTTCTTATAACCTCTTTTTAGCAGCTCTCTTGCCAGATAATCTGGCAACTCAAAAAACAGAAGAGAGTTCTGCTATCTGTTCCAAAGGAAGTTTTTCCAGGGCCACTCAAAGATGCCAAAATCACAGAGAAATTGTTTACAAAGGTCAGTACACACTGTACTGGCATGCCATCCAGCTTCTGATATTCAGGTCAGTCAGAGTTTATCAATATAAGCTGTGCTTTGTGTTGCAGATTGCATCTTTTTGCACTGAGACTGGTCAGCCTGCAAACAGAAGTTGAGCAGTTGTGGAGTCCTGAAGAAAACAGCAGTAAAATTAAACTATTCCTCTGTATTATAGTGCACCCATGGAAAAGGAGAAGTATGCCTGCCTGTGGTCATCACCCCCAAAATACACTGGGGGGCTTATCTGCTGTCTCCTACTCTTCATTTCACGCGCTTAATACCAAACCGAGGCCCTGCACCCACATACCTATAGTCTGTGCTATTTGCTATCATGGAGCGTTTTGATATATGTTAAAGCAGTATGTACTGATTAGTAGAACGGTGTTGGGGCTAAACCTTACTTTGAAAGGTGGAGGTAAAGTCAAGCATAATCTACTTAAAAATGTTAGCATAATGAATTAGGAAAACCCATGTCAGTACAAGAACACTTCAACTGGACCTATTTGTCCCAATACAGCGAGGAAAAGAAACAGTTTTACCAGGACACTTTTGCCAGGGAACTGTATCTATGCTATAATACATCTCAATGCAGGTAGGCAATAACTGAAACTCATAAATGTGTGTTGGTGGAAGAACCATACGGTATGTCTGACCTGTGTAGATGTGAGGCTGCTAAAAACACCAGGCAATGTCCCATCCAGATATGTACATGGAACACAAACTAATGTACTAGGTAGGAGCCTTAGCAACTGCCAAGGGGTATTGCTCCACAACGTCTACCAGTTCTCATGGGTCAACACTGAAACACATGCCCATGCCTTGTCTGCAATTCCTCAAAAGGAACAACTTCTTAAAAATAAACAAAACTACAAACTTCAGTGCAACATCTGAAAAAAACCACAGTAAATGCATTGATAGAATTTCTTCAAACCTGCGTAGTCATTAGCCTACTTATGATAGCAGAGAAAAGGAATCAGCCCCCTTTTAAACACTGGTGACAGAAAGGAGCTGTATAGAGCACATCCCCTGATGATAGACTTGCCTAATTCGGCTAATAGACTGCTTTAGAATTTGTATAATTATATCAGATGAGAAACGTTTGTAATTAAAATGAAATTAAAGTATAATGTAAAGGCATTATATCAAACTAAAGATGCTTGTACAGGAAAAAAAGTTATGCTGATAGAAGCATTTTTATACTTGTATACTTACGTGTATGCTAGGAAGTTGCATGGCATTAGCTACATTGGTTTCTAAATTAATACAGCTATCAGCTATAGCTATACGATGTGTACAGATATGTATAGCTATATACACATATGTACACCCACCCACATCCTGTTCTCCCTTCAACACCGTACACAGAAATTTACGGTTCTTTTCTGTAAGAGCAACCATTTCAGTAATATGTAATACAGAAAGGGCAATTTATATACATTATTTTTCAACAAAGTTCTAATTTAAAAACAAGACCAAAAAAAGGATAGCTGTATAAAGCACCCATCCACATGGTATTGACTAAAGTTTTCAATCACAAGCCACTTCAGAAATAAGCAACAGAGTCCTACATTAAGACGCACACTCACACAAACACACATGCGTGCGCACATACACACACAAAAGAGAGACTAACAGTTATTTATATTTCCTACTTTGAGAGACAGGAAACCTCCCTTTGCATCTGCTTTTTTCTCACTAAGAAGAATAATTTTAATTACAGTCACTTGGCAGGAAGCCAGTTTTTGATTTTTTTTTTTAATGACATCTGTCTAAGCATTTTTAAACTTCCTGCTTAATGTAACTTCCTTCATTTTATGGACCAACACCCAGTTACAGCAAAAAAGAAAAGGGAGTAGCAAATGATTTATTCATTTTTCGTGTTAACTCTTATCAGGTATATCAAGTGGTTCATTGTTCTGAGAACTGATGGTACAGAAAGCAGATTTACAGGGGGAATTTAGGACTCAAGCAGTCTGGGAAAGGAAAAAAAAAAAAAAGCATGCATGGAAAAACCCAATACAGTTGTAACTTAACCCTAAAACAACTCAACAGTTCCTGTTCCACAGACTGATTTTCCTAGGTTCGGCTAGGCTTTTTTTCCAGAGAAAAAATGAGGGTTGAAAACAGAGCAAAAGTTGGGACAACACACTTAAAACTGAGAATGTGAAGCATCACGGCCAGTGGACACCACCTACACCAGCTTAACTCTGGACAAGTTTCTGCTGCATCAGTGAAATTCCTCTGGGCTTGGTCAGTGAAAGCAGAAGTAGAGTCTGAACTCAAAGTCCACATCCCAAGGAGACACAGCCCCCTGCTTCAGTCAGGTAACTGGGACAGGAACAAGAACCCCAGAGCTCCTCTAACAAAACTGATGGCGGAAAAAGCAAAAATTTGATTTTTGGATGCTGAGTACTAAAGCTGCCTTCCCTCCTCTGCCTTTCAGTCTGTCATCAGTTGTTGCTTACAAGGCCATATCTCACGGCTTGCTGTTTTCCTCCTGTACGAAGAGGGTGGTGAGTTGAGAGGTGAAAAAGAGGAGATAAAAACACTACCAAAGAAGGAAAGCTGAATAATGCAGGAGCAGAGAAAGGAGAGAAAACAGGAGAGCTGAATAAAAAGTGGGAGCCGTGGGATGGCAAGAAGGAAGCAAGGACAGAAGCAATGGTGGACGAGGTGGCAGGGGAGCTACCCTGTCAGCGGTCACAGCCTCTTCAGGTACCTCAGCCTTTCCCTGGGATTTAGCAGGGTGCCACGGGGCCCTGGGGAAGGGCTGAAAGGGGAAGTCTGGGGGGCCGGCTACATGGGGGAGCAGAGAGCGGGAGAGCCGGCGAGCAGCGTGGAGGAGCACGTTTTATGCATCCTTCTCGCCACCCATTGCCTGCTCTGTTGGAGCTCAAGCCACAGGCACGTACCCACACCTGCCTAACAAGAGTCCCAGAGGGATGGGATTTATGATATACATCAGCCACGCAGCCGGTGTTAACTATAAGGGTATCTGCCTCTTGGCTGGTCCCACCGCTGGGACACAGGTAAGCCTAATGAATTGTTAATGCCTTGACACCAAAGCTGCATTTTCATTCTTTGCTCCAGACAACCTAGATTTTATTCTTTTGACTTGCACGTTTCCTTGAGCAGGGTAAATCATCTTTCAGGATACACGAACAACACAACATAAATGACCTGGGAAAACTAAATCTCCCTCCTGCACTTTCTGCCTCTGTGCAGATCTAACCTACAGCCATTCTGAAAGCACTGCAAAAGTTTCCATGTGATTTTTAATTTCCTGGTCCTGGCTGGAACCAGAACTGTGAGTGCTGGAAGCCTCCGGAGGAAAAATTGGTATTGTCAGATTCTGCCCTAATTTCCAAGATTCAGGAGTTTCAAAGAATATCTCAGCTCTTTAAGTGTTTGGAGACTTCACTCTCAGAAGTGGCTGACTGCCTTCTGACTTGAGTCAACACAGCTGGAAAATGGAGTTAAAAACCCCCTGAAATCTCACTGAAAACCAGATGTTGCCATTGAGCAGAGCTACTGTGTTAATAAAACACTAACACCCAAAACCCCAAAACTAACAACTCTATTAGATCTCCCAAACTGTGCTTGATGCCAGGAAGAAAGTAGGAGAAAAATATTTTATGACTTGAGGCAGACTGTGGAGGTATGGTTCTGGTGCTGGCACTGGGATTACTGTGCAGTAAGAAAGATCTCTATTTTTAGGGAGGACAGGCTGTGTTTATTTGGTAGGAAGCGATCAGGACCAGTGATTGCAACATTACTGCCGGACCCGTGGTCGGCTGGATATGAATGATGTGTTATAACACATGGTTTGGTACGGTGGTGCTGAACACACAAATGTTGCTGACGTGCCTGGTGTCGTGTGCCACACAATTTAAGCAGGGTCAGGAGTTTATGTGTACCCCCAGGGCACACAGCGTTCCCCAAATGGTGCTGACATTGTAGCTGTAAAAGAAAACATCTCAGCGCTGTCGGCAGCAAGGCTAAGATTTTGGGGCAGTTTTGCTTAAAAAGCAGGGGACTTTCTTTGCATACTCCTATCAAACATATTTTTCTATCACCTACATATGCCTCACAGGATGTAGATACATTATGTGATATGATACAT
>NW_010544081.1:101363-124415 GCF_000687285.1 Phaethon lepturus | reverse complement strand
GGAATGCAAGCAAGAACTGAAAAACAACAGTGGTTTGTTTAAACGCCCTGTTTCATCTCATCCAGCCAACATCCCATTAGGAGCCACAGGGGGCCAGCTTTCTGAGGCCACCAAGATGTCAACAGTTGGAAGAAACGTTCACTCAAATGCCCCTGGGGTTGCTCTGAAAGCAGTCACTGACATGACATCCACAGCCTTCTGCAACAGGAGCAGCGGCACAGATTTGTTAGCAAGCTACTAGAGAAAGCTCATGTCTTTGGAGAAAAAAGCTGATCTCTCTCTCTCTCTCCTTCCCATCACACACAACATCCTCTTATTTTCATCTCCCTCGGCATAGCTGATAAAGGGTCTTTGGAGCCGACGAAGAGCACAGACAAGATCCACGTGCCACGTGGACATGGCCCATGTGCCACATGTTGGCAAATGTCAGTTTGGTCTGAACCAGATGCCCAGAGAAAAATGGGTTTCACTCCTCACGCTGCTTTGTTGTGATCGAGCCCTAAGATTACTGGCAGTACCGACTGGTTATACCACTAAATTTAGGTTGAATCACTGATACAACTTAGACTACTATGAACAGCAACTTCCTTAATCTGTGGGTGGTTTATGTTTAGCAACGATAGCAAAAGTAAAGCCAAATTAAAAGTATAAATACGATGAGGTGTTTCAAATGCAGAGCTGTACATTATAAATAATGTGCTGAATGTATCATGTGCTCTGACACTTAACAAAATAAAAATATGGCATCTTTCACCTGGTAATCTCCAGACATTTTTTAAAAAACAGATGGGGGAGCTTACTCATGAAAAAGGTAAAATGTTTTGCATTAAGGTCACAGACCACAAATTCAGTGCTAGAAAAATCAGTTCCTTAAGCTAATTCCCTTGCTTTGTCACCAGATAATATTGGCTATAGTACACTTGAGCAATAAATTAGACTTTAAAAAACTCAAGGGCATTAGCAAATTATAATTAAGCACACATTCTGCAATGTGATGAATTGTTTTTATAATAAGAGGCAGCAAAAACTAGTGCCTATAAATTGAATATTGTGGGAGACTATTATTCCTTCTGAGAGACAACAACAAATACTTTTGCCAGGTTTTGATGATACAGATGTGTGCGTACGCTTGTGCGTGTTTAGAATGCGGTAAAAGCAATAACAGCCTGGCCACACTCACTGCTGTGCACCTTGATGGGGAAGATAAGTGACTCTAGATCCAGAAAACACTTCAGGGCCTGGTTTAATACAACAATACCTGGTATTTTTTACATTAACACTGCTAAACATTTGAATTGTGTTTCCTGGAGTGGATGATTTAAGCAGAAGCCCCAAAAAGACACCAACTGTCTTTGATAACTGCATAAACTGCACCGACACTTCATTATTGCTTCTTTGCAGTTAGATGCTGACTGCAAAATCAGGATGACAAAATCAGCAATGACACACCATATTCAAATTTTGATGTTTAAAATGAGATGCTACATTAGGACAACCCTCATAAATAAATGCTTTGGTGTTAAAGGGCACTGAACACCTAAAGCTCTCATTCACATTGGTGGACATTGCTGGTGATTAGTCCCTCTAACAAACTTAGGCACCTCAATAGGTGCCTAGATATAGAGTTAGGGGCCTAACTTTAGACACCTGTGACTGAAAACACCACTGCTAAATAGTATTTTGTGTAGGCTGATGCTGAAATACTACTACGAACTTTCAACAGTGTTATGAAAAATTAGGAGATATAATAAAATTCTAACACTATGTTCTCTTTCCTCTTCAGCCGAGAATCTCAAACATCCATTAACAGAAATATAAGGATGCTCCATCTACCACATGAACAGATTGTGGTTTTAGAGCAAGTCAGAAGTTAAGAAAAGTCAGAAACAAGGGGTTCAAGTAACGTTAGCCAGCATCCACTCCCCAAACAAGAATCCAGCCTTTCCCTCTCTGTTCAGAGGAGGACAAACAGCACGCCTCTCAGCGTGTTTGCTGTGGTCCTTCAGAGAAGCCCAACATCATGGATGTTGAATGCTACGCTGTAGGTTGGGTCTGAGCGCACGCCCAAGTTGAATCAAAAGGGAACAATATTTTCAGCTTAGAGTTTACTAAAAAAAACCCCATAGTCATAAAGGAAACAATTGTATCGCTCACTGTGCTCTTTACTGACCTGTTCTCCTTAAATCAGCCTGGGCTACCACCTTCCCCTGGCAGGGGGGCTGGCCGAACATATGCTTCTGCAGATGATCCAAGTGCCAGCTGGCACAGCGTAAGAGGGGCAGTCATGCACAAAAAGGCTGGCCCACAGCATCTTCTGACTCTGAAGATGCCGTTATCTCTGTCACCCACTCCAGCTCCTACGTCCTACAACTAAGCCGTGACACGGTGGGTCTGCTTTTTGACTTGTCACTCTGCCGTGCAGCCATCTCTCTTCCTTGGGATTAACTGTTTAGCTCCTAGCAGGGTGCAGCTGTTAGGACAAGCTTGTTGCAGCTTCATAAGCAGTGCTGTTGATTAAGCGTTTAAACTACATGCTGCTCTATCAATCTAATACACAAAGCTCTTGTTGTTCGTTGATACACCAACAGTACCAAAGTGGCACGCGTCAGGTAGAGAAGAGAGCTAAGGGATGTCTTGGCAATCATTAACTTCACAGCTACACAACTTCTTACATACTCTAAAAACCCAAGACGCAAGGGCTTACACCCCTTGAAATCTTACCCTCTGCCCCTTGGGGCTGTGTGAAAGGAGTTTGACTTCCAGGAGCCAACAGCCAAAGCTGCATGCCGGCTCCCGCTCACGGTCGCTGCTGGCACCTCCAGGCTGCCAGGAGGAAGGGCTGGCTGTGGCGGGTCTCCTGCCTGAGCTCTCCGGGACCATCCCTAGGTCAACCCAGGGATAGCTGCGGCCCCGTCAGGCAGCCTTCCCCCCTCACAAACCACCCGGGCCCTCCCTTTTTAGCCCTGGCTCCTTCAGGGAGTGAGAAAGTAGAACTGTGAGTTTACTTCAGCCCGTTCACTGGCAGAGGACCCGATCAGATATAAACCCGACGCCGGAGGCAGAGGCAACACACCCGCTGCAGGGTGGGCCGGGACCAACACCTGCCACTGCAGCAGCACAGGCCAGAGAAAGCGTTCAGCCCTCGTCGGCAGAGTCACGCACATCACCTCAGCCGGGAGGCCGGCGGCATGATGTGCGCGAGAAGCTTCTTCCTCACACCCCTGTTTTTGCCAGTAGTTACGTTGCTGCCGAGCAGGCCCGCTGCCTCTGACAGAAATGGAAGGGTTTGAACTCCACAAGCCCTGCAGGTGCCCTCGGGCAGCATGGGGAGAGGCTGCACACCGGCGAGGACAGGGCTGCTCCGCACGGCATCCGGCTGCCCGCACTTAAAGCAAAGGCAGTTTGGGGTGATGGGGATCGCAGGTGGAAAAGGGTTAGCCCTTCCTTTCCCCTCTCCTCCTTTCTGCTCCCCCAGCCTTCTCCACGACTGCCTCTTAACACCTCACACATAACCTGCTTGGTGACCGAAACTGCCACAGCAGAAAGATTGAACGAGACAGGGAAAAAGTGCATTTGCAAATTCAGATACCTGTCTTTTAATAACATAAACAGCTTGCCTTGCTGAAGCAGCAAAGCCGGGCATTGACGGGAATGTCTACTTGCATTTCATAGAGGAATTAAAAGATCACTGGCACCGGCCTTTGAGCAGATGACCGCCTCCTCGCCTGCGCTGCTGGGGCTGGTGCCGTGGGCACCGAGGGGCTGAGCTCGGGGGGCTCAGAGCCGGGCAGCTACTGCTCGACCCGAAAGCCCACCTCACCTGGGTCGTCGCCTTAGCCCCCAGATTATTAAATGCTGACAATCCTGTGCGAAGGCACGCTTTGTCTTACTCCCACCCTGGAGTGGCTCTTACCTCCAGCCCCACCAGAACTTTACAACCTTCAGTCAAATCTCTGTAAGCCACATTTCCCCCTCACGCTGAGTGAGGACGGTGCCCGCGGCAGCTCCCAACCCGGCACCACAGCACGCTGGACCGGGAAGGACGCAGGACCTGCACAGCAGCCCACAGGAGGGATTTCCCTAGCCATTTCCAAGCCCGTGAAGACAAGCTATATGGCAATATGGGCTGAGTGTGAACATGGCATGCTGGAAAAAGTTACAAGGTCCTTTACAAGGCAAAGGGCTTTTTTTTTTTTTTCCCCTCCTGTTTTCCAGCGTATCACAGCAAAATATTCTCATCTTGTTTGCACTGTTTGGATAACGAATAACCTGCACCATCTTTGTTTTGTACAATATTGCTCTCTCAAACCTCCAACGCTTCATTTGTGCACGCATACTGACAAAACATCTGCTACAAAATTTGCTGGTGAAATCTCCACTAGTTAAAAACATTAGAGCTACCTCTGCTCCCACATGGAACAAGGAACTGTCATATAGGGGCTGGCTCTCCCAGCCGAGCTTTATTCCAGTTGTAAATAAAGTTATTAATACTCCAGACAGCATAAATAGCTACGTATCTATTTTTAAACATCTGTAATTACCAGTCTGCTAACTACTAGTTTGCTTCTTTTAGACCTTTCCAAATGGGCTTAACTATGACACAGGCAGTATTTACTTCTCATTTAATCCCAGATATTTCAGTTGGAAAAAGGTAGCTGCGGAGAGGGTGACTTATCTGCAACGCTACAGTATCTGTCAGAATGACATTCTGATTTAATATGGAGGTTATAGGGCATGTATGTTTTATTATGCTCTGGCCATTTCATGACACTTGCAATTACAGAATTAATAGTGTTGGTGTTAGGAATTAGAAATAAACAATAGTTCATTTAATGATTGATATTCACTGAAAACAAGATTATCTTTAATGTAATTGAATAATTAGTTATTGATGAAGAGCTCATGATTAATTACAATTTACCTGCCTTAGCAGGATTTTAAAGATCCAGTATTCATTATTTTCAACGACAATGAATAAATAAATAAAGAGACATTGAAACAGTTAAATGTCACAATTTCAACACTGTGATTATTAGAAGTAGCTAAAAGATCTGAAAAACCTTCCTAATACATTAAAATAAAAATTTGCCTTGGCAGAGATGGTTGTCCATCCCAACGATGGATGCACAAAGATTGAGTTATATCAAACCACATCATGGTATCACAGCTATGTTAATAGTATCCAGGAAGGGCATAAGGAAGCGACAATGTTTATGCAAGTAAACATCTTATGAAGACAGATGTTGCTAAAATGCTGACTAGGTTTTAGCCCTGTTGCTTCCATTTCTGCTTGCAAAAGGGAGGATGAAGGGACTCTGGTACTGGCTAAATAAGCTGTTAAGAAAAGCTTTCAGGCTTACAGATGCTACATGCGCTTTCTTTCTGATGGCATTCATTCCTTCATTTTGGCTTGGTAATCAGTGTCCTCTCAATCAGCTCAAAGACCTCAGTGTGTTTTCATGAGAGGGGAGGAAGAATGACAGATTCATCATCACACAGATTTCACCACTGACAGCAAAGCAGTTCCTAGGTGGATCAAATCATTTTAGCACAAAGCATCACTGTTTTTCTGGCTGTGTTCATGAACGCAATGGGTGATGGGATCCCTCACAAGAATATAAGGGATCAACTAGATGGAAAATACAGGTGCAAACACTACAGGTTTCCAGAAGCACTTAACCCGGCTGACAAAAATAATCCTGATGCAGTTGATCCAAGACCTCTCCTAAAATTCTTTTGTTCTGCATGGCTCTGCAGGACACCTTCTCCTTATGGAGCCTGCTCTATTCCCTACATTTGGATGGAAAGGATTTCACTATGCTCCTTTCTTTCCCCCCACAAACCCTAATTCAGAGGCATACTTTGCCCTTTCCCTCCCCTCTCCTCCCCAGAGCACACTTTTAAAAAAAAAAAAAAAAAAGGTAATTTACAAGGTGGAAGTAATATAACAAATGATGCCTTATGGGGAAACCCCACTGCTCTAATAAAGAACTAGTAGGATCTTGGGATCATTCCTTTTGGGGAGGGTTAATGGAGGCCCTGCTCCTTTGCATCACAGTATTAATCTTGACATTTTTAAAGGAGAAAACACTCCCCACTAAAACATAAAAGGCTTTGCCTACAGCGCTGCCTATATGTACCACTTCTCTTACGATGCATGGGAAGCTATAAACCACTCTGCAGTCACTGCCAGCAGACAAAGGACTTTCTTTAGAGAAAGCCAGAGACTGCAGCAAGAGTTAAAACAAACAGTTAAGATTACACAGCTCACTTCATTTTCCCTTAGGAAACCGAAACATCCCTTTCATTCTACTCCTGCTCCCCCTAAATCAAGTTCAATCCATTCTTATGAAGGGGCCACAATACAATACCCTTAAGGAAAACATATCCCAACTGTGATGTGCACTGTTTCTATCTGAAGACCTTGGAGGTCAAGGCTGTACTAAAAGAGCAACCAAACATCACATGAGCCTGGAGAAGTTAAGCAAGAATCCTTTGCAGCAGCTGTCTATGGGAATCTGAGGGAAACCTTGTGTAAACTGATGGCTTTGGGGAAGTGACCCTGGATTGTGTGATGGCAGATTCAACCATTGCTTAATGGGAGAGTCCTGAGAAATTAAATCTTCAGAAAAATTAACACTTGGAAAAGGCTCCTTTTTATGACTTCCTCTGACATGGCAAGCTGTGAAAACATAATTTCTTGCTATAGTTTAGAAAGATTTCACTCACTATTAAAAGGTTAATGTGAAAATGAAAACCATTAAAAAGATATCTGTGCTCACCCATGTACTAATAACAGCTTTGATCATCAAAGATGAGTTTTATTTAATAAATGCCCTGTTACTGCCAGGACTTAAGATCATGATCTCTCTTTCTTTCTTCCTGTGGTACATTATAATTGCAGCCAGTCATGTTTTAATAGAGGTTTCAAGTTGTTACGAAAGCCTGGGACATGTTCCATGGTCCACAATGTGTTGGTACTGTGTGGAAGAGGAGTTTTGTGGGCCCTTTGAAACAAAACTTTGAACATCTGCTTCCACGTGAAGGCATGTGCTCTGATGACCTGTGTAGTGTCCCTGGGTTCTTAAGAAAGGAGTGCAAAAATCTAAGATTGCATTTTCCCTTCCTGTTATTTCTTTAACTTTCTGAATTTTATTCAGAATGGGCAGTGGACTCATTTCAGCAGTCCACACTCACATGAGTGCACCACAGAAGCCACTGGAAGTGGCTTTATGAGGCAGCGCAGCCTTGTGGTAGTAAGTTGGGCACGTCAGCATATGGCTGTGTTGTAGGCACACTACATGTTGTGCATGCATCTGAGCTGGACAAAGTTACTGCTTCCATTGCTCATCACCACCCTCAACTGCAAGCTACCAGCCCCGCAGATCTTGACAGCAGATCTGCTCAGGTAAATGCTCTCTGCTCATTCAGTCCAAAATCCCTACTACTTTATGATGAAGTCTCACACTAAATTAAAATCTCATCATGCTGAATAGGGTCATTTGGACTGAGGCAGATGTGAGGGGCAACTACTCAGGCTTGCAGATTTGAAGGGAATGTAAGCTGTGGTGCAGGCAAATGGTTGGTTGACCAATTGTTGCTGTCCTGCATCCAGCTCCAGTCCGTCTAGAGGACTATATGATCATAGTCAGAAGCTTTGATGGTGACCTTAGGAAACATCCAGGCTCTAGAACCACAGAGGGCATGTGGGGAACCCTAGTACTTTCTCAGGGTCCTAATCAGTTCAGTGGTGTTTCATTGAAGAGCAATGGTATACCCGCCTGCAGTTCCTGTATTAGGAAAGGAGCCAACATGTCTAGCAGTGATATACAACTTAAAAACCACACTGTTTTGTCAGTCTAAGAACACACCACAACCTTTTAAGAATCCATGTCCTATTAGTTTTTTTGAACATCATATGCTCCAATAAAACCCAGATCTACGGTGGAAATTCTCAGTGGTACTGTAGCAATAATCACAGGAATAAGGATTGCAGCAATATTCCCTCAGGAAGTCTGCTTTGCTCTCTGGTTCCCATGCAGCAGGGATGTGTAAATTATTCAAATGTACTGTGCAGGAAAAGAGGGCTTGTATGAAAATAAGTACAATTGTTATTTAAGAAGAGAAGGAAATAATGAAGAAGGAGCTTTTTAAAACACATCCGTAATTTTCCACAAAGCAACAAGTGGAATTTGTACACAGAACTACTTACTGTGAAAGTCTGGTTTGTCTGTTTTTAAAAAAATACATGTTTTCAATCAGAAACACCAGAAAGCAAGTTTGAGGGTGTTACAAGCGAAATAGCAGCTTTAAAATACAACGGTAACTGAGAACCTGTTCAATTATTTTACTAGCAGAAAACTCTTTAAATTTTAAGAGTTCATTTTGCTTACAACCAAAGCTTTGCAAACTTGGGCTCACACCCATAATATACATTTCTCTGCTTGTTCTGGCATGCAAGAGAAAAACAGGGAATTACAACTGACCTGGCACAAACCTTCAAACCAAGTTCATGACAGCATTTACAAAGCTAATGCTGTGTGACACGGTTAGCAGGTCAAATGAAAGCAAACCAGAAAGTGGAAGTAAATGATGTAAGAGAATTATGTTTAATTTGGAGAGGTAGAACAAAACTTCAATTGCTATGTTGTTGCCTTGAAAATAATACCAGATGGATTCAGAACTCTAAATGGAAGAAAAAAACCTGCCAGCGGCAGCTGCACTTTACACTTGAGTAGCCACATGGGGAAACCAGGGGCAGGTCCTCAACCAGGGTAAATTGCCTTAGCTCTGAATGGGACCTGAATTCAGTGGGAGTCTATCTGTTCACCGACTTCAATGAGCTGTGAATTAGACCCGAGAGTGCCAGGTTTCCACAATTTCAGAATGCTCTCTCCCTCATTAAAATGTACTTACTAGTGACAGCAGCCAATGTTAACCTAATGAACAAAGAAGTTCATTACTGACAAAAAGTGCTAATGCATTTTTATGCACCACTCATGACAAAATCATCTTTGACGAAAGCAAAGCAAGAATCTCAGCCCTGGCTGGCTTGGACATATTCCTCGTCCAAACACTATGGAAGACCTCCAACAACTGTCTTGCAAGCCTAAATGCAAGGACTACCTTGGGCTGGGGAAATTTAGGAAGCATCAGTGCTGTGAAGACTTTATCTGGCCTTTTCCTGAAGATCCTGCTTTCACTTAAATTTCTCAAGGCTCTCAATGTTAAAGGAGGTGTAGCCCTTGCCCCAGGGAAGCTGACACAAGGACAAGGTGCCAAAAGGACATTCTCCAGCTTTTTATCTTGTAATTTCTTAAGACTTTTTGATCCCATCTCCTTTGTCCTGAAAACCACACCAAGTTTCTTAGAGTAAGTATACTGTGGTTAAGGCCACTAATGCGGATGTACCTGCTGAGCTAGCTTTGAGCGAGCTAAGAGTAATGGAAACCACACCAGAAGCAGAAAGGTCAGTGAGAGCTGAAACCCACCTGAGTAACTAGGTTAATGCTCAGATAATTAACTTGTCTGTTGTCTGGGCCAAGGTTACTTGCATAACCAAAAGCTAAGAAAACCCATTATCTTCGTTATGCAGCAGCCACACAATCAAACACAGGCTGTATACATAGCTGGTCCAATCTGGCATATTTTTTGTGTCTGGAGTTGGTAAAGGCATGTCCCTTTGAACAGTCCTCACTTGTTTTGTTTGCCCTGTAGGCTGTTCGCTTCTCATGGCAGAGATAGATGTTCTGCCACGAAACCAAGAGTAATGTACATTGCTAGCCCTCAACACACCCCTTACGCAGCAGTGACAGTATTTACAGGAGCAGCAGGAAGACCCTGCCGGCTTGTTTGGCAATAGTCACTCAGCCACCTTCAGAGAAAGAGACCAAAGAGGACATTTTGAAAGCCAAAACCAGTATGCAGGTGCCCAGTTTCCTCTGAGGAACAGTGAGAGTTAGGCTAAAATGTTGCAGGGGATCTTCCAACGCACAAATGGCAGCTAGCTTGCCCAACTACCACTTCAGCCTTTGAGAAGTAGCTGCTAAAATGTCTGCCCTGATTATTCTCTGTCCAGCACCCTGACAAATTAGTCATACCTTTACAAACTGAACATAAAACACACCTCGAGGTACTTGCTTTGGAGCTGTGTAAGAAGGAATTACACAAAAGACAGGCCACAGGCCATCAGACTCACCAACTCCCGAACGAAGAGGAGTGATAACAGCAGGTAGTGAGGGAACCTTAAAAAGAGCTTGAATCACCTTAGGACAACACAATTCCAATGGCCCCTGACAGGCTGCAGAGTAAGGAAGCATCACTACATCCAGCCACATCCTTCAGCTCTCCAGGAGCACACCACAGGCTACAGTGAGGAACAATGATATTGCACCACACACGTCCCACCCAGAAGCTAGAGCCACCTTTGAGACACCGCTGGCCATATTTTTGTCCCACGTATCAATAATTAAGAATGAGAGATAGTACTCTCTTAAATACAAAACAACAAACCCAAAACCCAACTCCACTCTCCCAACACCAAACCCTTAAGCAATACTGGAAGTATTAAGAGCGTCAATTGCTCTACAGCTTCAAGAACTCAACCTCCTGAGAGCGCTGCATTAAAAGATAATTGTGGATGCCATCTCACAGCACTGTGCCGAGCAGGAAAGCTCCATAACCTGACATAAATGCAGACAGGAATGCAGTATTGCTGTAAATTCCATCATGTCTCAGAGCAAAATCATAGTGACAGGCACTCCAGCCTGCTGCAGTTTACAGTTGCGTGAAATAGGGTTGTGGGTAGGGTACAGTAACAAATAACAGGCATAGATTTCAAAACAGAGAAACCCATTATTTATAAGAAAGATCCAGGCAGAAGACCTAAAAGGCAAAGTGTATTGATGGATCCTTAAGTCTCTGGACGTTGATCTTATTATGCTAAAAAATTACTTTATCCCCTTTTCCACAATGTCATGTTTACTTAGGAGGCATTAAAAAGGAGGGGAGGAAAAAGGGTAAAAGAACAAAACCTACAATGACTGAAGCTAAATTTATACGCACAACAGAGACAGCTAAAGCATCCCAGGGGACCTTATCAGTTTTACACAATAACCAACAGGCTGTTTCCTGTATATAGCAGCCTAAGGTCGGCGGATGTTTATTAGAGGCAGAGGGGAAAGGAAATGCAGTATCTTTGACTGACACAGAGTGGATATATGAGAAGTGCTATTTATGCTTTTGTCTTGAATAAGAACCATAGTGACTCATAGCTGTGTTATAGTTAATATTCCAATTAGTGCTCCAGGAATGCTGAGCACCACTGTCCAAAAATGCAGGGCTTGTTTACTGTTCCTGACAAGAAGTATTAGAGGGTAGTAAAAATTTAGGCTTCTTCAATCCATTACCATCTCTCAGTTAAGAACTGCTGGGGTAGATCAACTTCTTTCCACCTCCTTTGATTTTTTAAAGAGAGACATTAATTATTAAACATTTGTATCATGTCCAGTGGGAATCCAGTCTAGGTTTGAGGCCACACTAAATACAGCTCTGTGGTATGCTAGAGAAATCGGCTGTCTGCGTGCTAATTCTTTTCCTTCCTGGAAATCCTGTAGAAACATGAGAAGAGAGGTAGGCATTTGGTCCACTGTTTTTCTATGAATCAACCAAATATATTATTGAATTGGGAGTTTTGGAAACACAACAGGAATGAGGGGGGCGAGGGCAGGGAGATCTTTTTTAACCACAGCTCTCCCTGCTATCTGGTTATGATGAGGAGCTTTAATTGGAGATGGGACAGCAAGATGGAAAAATTAGGAACATACCTAGTATTTAATAAAGACCCTTCCCTAGAGAGGCAAACAGGCATTCATTTGCCATTGTTATGCTGCGGTGAGCTCCAAGAGGAGGTCTTCAGGGCTCCATCATGCTGATTTAACTCTGCACTGAGCCTGGGGTACAGCCACAGGTGTAACATTTTGGCCTCAGAGGAGTAACAGAATGCATGATACTTCATGTTCATGAGGAAACAAAGCCTACAGAGAGGCATCTCGGGAAAATAAGGTAACATGCTGCTTGGTTGGAAGAGGAGTGACAACAAGCCTGTATCTGCTGGAGACTTTGGAACTAAAGGAAAGATATTTCATTTTAGGGAAGATGAACTACCCTGTTGTATGTAACCAAATGCTTCCTTTGCTCTCCCCTCCAGTGTGAGACAGGAAAGTACAGTTATACTTTCTTACTTGCTCTTTAAAAACCCATCATTTTCCATAGTGCTATACAGAAAACCAAAGAGTGATCACACTCCTCTCAGAGCTTTACCTGTCTTGGCAGAGGAGACGACTTCTTTCATGACTTCACGCAGAATAGACATAGTCCCTGAGGTCAAAGGCACACAGGATTTTCTGATTCCCAAAAGCCTTGAGAGGGACACAATGGTGAAGGCAGGGACAAGGGTGAAATGGAACCACTCTTTTTCCCCAGCCCCAGGATTATACAGGCCTTCAAATAAGAAAGAATGTATGCCATTCTCCTTGGGGGGGGTGAGGCTGTACACATTGTACATCATCTGAAAAAAAGTACTAACGATTACTGTTCTCTGTGTAGAACAAAAACCCTTATCCCATCACCCTGGACAAAAGGACAAATATTCACCCATTCACCCAACTACCTTTTACCAAAGCTTACATGTAAAACTGCCCACAGTTTAACCCTATTCAAACACACACTGGTGCAAACCTATCTGCTGGACTTGAATCATTTTCTTATGTTCATCTGGAGGTGTGCTGAGGGGAGGAAAGCTACAGCTGGACATTCTTTAAATATTTCAAATAATATCCCCAAGAAATTAGAAGTAAACTTACCTACCTTGCAAGAAAGGCCTCTGTTCTAGTTAGGAGCACTGACTTAGAATTCTTCACTATTGAGCTGCACATTGTACAATGAGGCTTGGATGTTCAGAGGGTTTGATTTCTGCAGTAGGTTTCCAAGGAGAGCTCACCTCCCAGCTAAATGTCAGGCAAGGGGCAGCCAAACAGCTGAGATTCAAACACCTGGGCGTACTGGTATCATACGGGTATCACTGTGTGCTAGTTGCACACAGCCACCCCGAAAGCCAAAGTCTTACTCAAGCACCTTAGGTGAAAAACTTTAGGGAAAACTTAGAGGCATCAAGTGCATTTAGGCATGCACCTTTCTTGCTCTGCTCCACAAACTGGACACCATTTGGGTAAAATGGCAGCAGGATAGAGCTTCAGGCCAGCCTGAAAGCAGCAGCATGGTCCATAATCTCTACTTCAGAGATCAAGTACTCTGAGAGGCCCTTCTACTACTTATGCCTTGAAAACCCCTCTAGATTCAAGCCTCACCTCTACACTAGCATCCTGCAAGGATCGATTCATGAACACCTCTCTAACATTTAGACAAGTATTTGCACCACAGAAAGTCACCAAACAAATGTCTGGAAAAAAATCTGTTCTCAATTGCAGATGCCAAGCACTGAGTTGAAGCCACCTCCACTGGCTATTTTGCAAAGGGTAGGCAGGTGGAGACCTTGAATTACCGAGCAGTTAGCTTCAGTTGCATGTCTCTAGGTTTTCAAACAAGGGAGAAGCAATGCAGGTCTCTAGCTATGTCCAAGAGCTCAGCTTTGAGGAATACAAGTCAACCAGTAACAGCAGCACTTCTTGCCCCTCACAGGCCTGCTTTGAATAAGAACAGGGATATCCTGAATTGAAATGGTTGAGTTTGGAGATGGGAATGAGTTCACTGTGAATCATATGGCTACAAAAAGGGTATGACATGCACAGTCATCTGTACGGCATGAGGGAGGGAAGACAGGTGTCTCATGAATTATGAGTAAAGTGGGACAATTTAGAGAAAGTTTTAACTTTAAAAAAAAAAAAAAAGAAGAGACCAAAAGCCATTAGATACATAACCTTGTAGTCTAATATGGCCATAAATTAACAGCTGCACTATATTATGTAAATTTATGTTAAATTATTCACTACCTGTCACCATATCCCCATAAAAAATCTACGTACTGACATTTACGAAAAATGACATCTTCTGATAATAGTTTTGCTACATATTTCAGTGGCTGCAATTGCCTTTTAACCATCTTGACTGCTGCTGAGGCAAACACTACTGAAACAGGGATGCTTTAGGAGGTTTAATGAATTCATTACTATTCACAGATTCACCCTCCAGGAGGGCACCGTCCATGAAAGCCAGTGTCCTTAGGGCAATACACTTCTTCCTCTGGTTTCAGAACTTGCTGGAGAGGAGCCAGGAAGGATCACACAGGTCCCTGCATCTCTCCAGCTATGAGCTGAAATCAAGCACCCTGTGAAGGCCCCGGCTGCACCCGTTTAGTGTTGAACATGCCGGCCACTAAACACAGCAGGGCCATGTTCAAGCGATGCGTGGCCCAGCTTGTCCTTCACCCGTAAGGCATCAAAGTAATCACCCAGTTGTGGAAACCTGAGTCAGAGCTCTTGAGATGAGATGCTTCCTGAATCACACCTGTCTTGATATGGTCCTTCAGCTTTCCAGCTGTGTGCTTCTGCTGACGGTGATTGATATGCAAGTGGGACTCCCCAGCAATCCTGACTCTAGCGAGGCACAGCACAGAGGGACACGTTATCTATACGTATTCTAAACAGGACATACAATGGGTTTGGGAACGTGTGTGTGTCTCATCCTCCACAGCCTCTGAAGCAGCAAGGCACATGCAGCTTCACCACATCTTATTTTGGCACCTATATTAGAAAAGCAGCTACTTTAGGCTCCCTTTTTCCCTAGCCCACACGGACTTTTCAGACCTCGGGACACGACACGTTTCCCTCTACATGTGTCCTTCCCCACCAACTACAACCAGAGCCTGTTGGATGTTCAGGCTTCACGTGAGCCTCACATGGGTTTACTTGCATCACGCTGCCGCTCTGCAGAGATGACGGAGGCTGAAAAGCAGGCTCTGGCTCTTGGCCTCCTCCTTAAGGGTCTAGGCAAGAATCTCTGTCTCAGCCTTCCAGACAAGGAGGGAATCTGACCGGTTTTACTACCTGTTTGCTAGCTGACCTCTAACATCTAGCTTATGCACAAACTGATCTGCACCCACAGAGCAGCCGATTGCTAGTGGCCACTGTGTCGTGACTTAAGTGGTAACAGCAACTGGAGTTCACTGAAAGACTCCTGCTGATTAACTTTGGACAAAGCAAGGATAAGGAAGAAAGCTCTGAAGTTCACTGAGAAATAGGAGAGAAGTTTGGCTTCTTCTGCTTCTTCCTGATAAATTTTGAGTATAAGTTAAGAAAAGAAGCAGAGGGCAAAAGATAAAAGAAAATCCAGGCACCTTCCTATTAAGCCAAAAACCATGCAATAAACTACTAATGTACTTCCAGGGCTACTGTCCCTAATTTGACCTTGCAGTTCTGCTCAAGAACATTAATCCAACATTTCAGATATGGGAGAAAGGCAGAGGGGATATATGTTAAAGAAAGAAAGAAGGCGGGGAGGGGGCGCAGAAGAATAAACAAGCTTTTGTGACAGCAGGAAGCTCTCTCTTAATTCTGAGATAATGAAACGCTTCTAACCAGGCCCAACTGCTGAATATTACAAGAGCCATCATCTCGTGTGGATTGCATGCAGCTTTATTTTCTACTCCCCTGCATGGACTGAATATGATTCACAGCACAGTCACAGGAAACAGTCATTACTATTTATTTGAAGCTAGATGAGTGACTGCTCTAAAGAGCACCAACTGCACCTGCGATAGTGCAGAGAATCTTTTTTTATTAAGCACACCCATGCCCTCTTTTTCCCCCTTCTTTTCAATATTCTCTTCACAAAAAGCATTTTATTACAGTGCTGGCTGCATAGTTCAAAAAGGAAAGAGGCAAATTTACAGCGATCATTAGAGAAGATGCAAAAGCATGGCAACAAACACTAGCTTCACCACTTAGTGAGCACAGAAACATCCCCACACCATACGTGTCACACAAACAGTATGTGCACAAGCACGAAAAGACAAACAATTCATAATGCATAACTAGTTACAATACAATTATAATATAATAATATGTCTAGCTGCGGGCGAGCCTCCTCGCCCCCATTTCATATTTTTGCTGTGGCTGGAACATGTCAGAACACCCCGAACACACTCTGCTCCAGACAACCCCCAAAAACAGCTCGTCTCCCGCAACCCCCAGCGCAGCTCCTCCCTTCTCTTTACAAGACACTGCTTGCAATTTTGCTGCAGCAATTTATCTCTGGCTGCACAGGGAGGTGAGCAGCCTGCTCCCCAGCTTGCCGCTGCTCTTTCTCCTGCCGTACTCCGGCAGCTAATGCTGAAGCCTCCCTGGCTCCCAAAACACTGCACCGATGAGGTGGCAGGGCCTCAGCTAATTCCCACCCCGCCGTTGTCCACCCCTTAACCTGTCTCTGCCGATGAAGGTAACCTTTTAAACTGCTGTTTTGAGTTTAATATACGGCTATAGAAAATTCAGAGCGCTCAAAGCGCAGACCTCTCTCCCATGTATAGCCTGTAATGCCCAAGTGCATGCAACTGAAGTGCTTACAGAAAACTTCCTTGCTGGCAAAATCCTCTTAAAATGGCACAGCTCTATTTTCTGCTGGTTTCAGGCCAACAGTAAGGAGAAGCTAAGGCCATTTCATCCCTCTGCTGTAGGTATCAGTGTCTCAAGTACTTGCATCCTGTGATGCCATTAAAAGCTTCGGGAGATTAAAAGTGTGGGTTTTCTTGTTTGTCTAACAAAGTAAGGTACTTCACAGAAAAATGGATTGCTCTTGAAAACCAGCACTCCTAATAGCAGTGAACAGATGCACAGACTGGATGGTTTTTCCATAGTGAACTTGGGTACTTATTTTTGTAAATTATGTGCGGCCTCTGGAGCAAGCGTGATTTCAGATCATAACGCTTATGGGAACGTCCTGTTTCTATACGGTCACTCTGACACCAGACATGAGTGACATATAGAAAGCTCCCTCACCAAACAGGGAGCGGCGCACGAGGGGCCATGGGGAGACCAACACCACAAAGAAGAGCAAGAAGGAAGTACAGAGGGTGGAAGAGGGGACACTTAATGGAGGGGAGAAGGAAGGAGCAAGGATTTTGCGGTGACCTGTACTCCCTTTACACTACAGCAGTGTGGTAATCACCCGTACATCCGGCACTCAGGTGCTAAAGCAGTTGGCATAGGTAAAAAGATGTGGAAAAAAGGCAAATTAATAGAGTTAATACGTAAACCGCTAAAACCCGCTTTTGACTAGACTACAAGCTATAAATGTTCCTAGCCATTGCATTGCATGCTGTATGCTTTCCCCCAACTGGTTTTAAAAAAATCCTTTAATACAGCTTCTCCTATCACCACCCAGCAAAGGGCTATTATGAGATGACTTACTTTCCAACTGAGATGGGGTTGCACCCGCCTTGGGCCTCAGCAACTGCAGTCACTGCCCTGGGGAGAGCAGCACGAAGCCCTTCTCTACCGGGCTGAGAGCTCTGCTCCACTGTCCACAGCGACAGACTTCACCGACCAAGAGATAAGGACTCTCATTTCACTGTTGCAAGAGTACGTAGAAAAGGGGAAGCAGTCTCGTATCAGGCAGGTGAGAAATACATCATTCCCAGCATTAGGTCTTTTCCGGATTCCAAAGAGAGCACCTTAAATCCCGAGGCAGGAGGATCATCATCAAAGGCAGTCCCTGCTATGGTATAATTTGTTTTGCAATATAGATACTAGCTCACTAGGAGCTAATCCAAAACTATTATCACTCCACTTTTGCCTTTGACAGTCATTAGTCAAGCAATACCTGAGGACAGACTCTCCTCCCAGTTCTAGCACAGTAACCCCCCAAGATGACAAGGTTATTCTGTGTTTATACCCCCAGAACTGAGAGGCAGGTCTCATTTTATTTTTTTGCATGTGGAGGTAGCTGAGATGAAGCATGGGAACAGCTTTGCGGGAGCTGCCCCTCGCGGACAGGAGTAGCACAAGGCTCGTCCGGGCCACGCGGAGGGGAACCGGCTCTGAGCTGGCCGGGGAAAGAGCTGCCCCACGTCCTCGGTGATGGGCACACTGAGGGCTTGAGCATCCAGCTTGCCATTGCTGTCGGAGCCTTCCCCACCAAATTATTTTAAGCAAAAGCCAGGGTTTGAGGTAGAAAGTACTTCTTGACATATGAACTCTCAGCCTGTGAGCAGAGCGAGAGCTGCGAAAGATTTGTGGGTTCCGCCCTGCTCCCGGTGTTTAAATGATTAATTAACAATTTCTAGAAACCAATTCACAGAAGGAGAAAGGGCAGATTTTCAAAACTATCAGCTTGTAAATGGAGCAGAGCCGCTTCTCTGGCAACTCTTCTAACAAGGTTTCTTTTTTCACAGTATTTGTTTTATGCTTCCTAAAGATCTGTCCCTAGTCTAAATCCCAGCAGGGGGAGATGCCAGTGGAGTTTAATTACATTCCACCTATGGGGAACATTCAAGGAACAGGGCTCTGAAAAAAAACCTTCAACTTGGTCAAAAAAAAAAAAAAAAAGAGGAAAAAAAGTAATCTGATTAAAGCAATGATATGAATGTGCTGCGTCTCCTAACCATGGGTCTAAAACATTCTCTTCTTACATCTCTCAAGGCACAGAGCCAAATTCTCTGCTGAAGCAAGCAGGGAATTTATACCATCAATTTACATCAGACAATCTGCATTCAGGCCTACAGTGTAAGTAAATAGTTATGAGAAGTGGCATTTTAAGGGGTTCTGCTGTTGTTGGGTTTTTTCCTTTTACATCATCTAGACATGCCATGTGTTGCCGTGAAAATCCGTGTAATTCGGGACAGGGTTTAGCTTGGACACGAACTATTGTTTGTGTTTCAAGGGATTAAAATGGGCCCTGTGCTCTGCAGGCTGGCGTGCGTGTGTGCGCGCACCGCACAAGCGGCCGCCTGGGCCCCGGCAGATGCTGGAAGCCCATCTCGCCCCGGCCAGGAGGGTGGGCAGGAGTCAAAGACGTGCACGTTAGATGCAAAATGGAGACTCACTGATCTGCAGCCACATCATGGGAACCCGCTGCCCTCAGCACCAGTGTGAAGGAGAGGGAAAGAAAACTGCAGGCAGCCTCCTCCAGGTATAACTCTTTAAATCTGGGAAACCGATCTAGCTGCAGTATCTTTCTCTGCAGGAATCGGGCAAACGACTCCTGTGCATTCAGCTGGGACACCTGAATGGTGGACTAGACAGTGGAGGAAAAACACTGCATTCAAAGCTGAGAGGGAAAACTAGGTTTTTTCACCACCTCCCCTTCTCATACTCCTAAATCAGCCACCTCGGTGTTCTGCAACCAGCCGTGATGAGACCCAACCTCAGTGCTCAGACAGCAGCTCTCAGAAGGGGCTGCAAAAGGGACAGTGAACATCACTTCTCCACCAACTATCTGGAGCTTGGTATTATGTCCTGCTGCACGCAACAGAGAAACTTTCCACCAAACAAACACTGAAATATTTAATCATTCGGAACATTCAAGTGCGACAAAATTATCAATGAAACTAATTAAGAATCTTGAGATAATAAGCACTGATGACAAAATGTTCCACTCTAGTGCCTGCCATCAGGCAGTCGGGATTTATCTGTCATTTATAAAACTTATACCCTGAAGGATCTCAGTGCACTTTCAAAACGTGCTTTCCCACATACAGATAGTCCTGCTCCCCAAGGTGACTTGAACCATTCATGCACACCCAGCAATGGTTCCCAGATTGGGGGTCAGGACTTCAGACCACAACTGTGGAAATACAATTATACATGGCATTGCAAGCAGAGAAGCTGGAAAGCTCCAGTTTTGATGTCTGTGGGGCCAGGTCTGGAGGTCTCACCCAACTCAGCTTTATTGCAGAGACCCAGAAGGGCAGGCCATAGGAAGGTGAGCCAAGAGCAGACAGAACAGATGTGGGGAGGGAGAAGGTCAGGGATTCACAGAATCACAGAATCATTAAGGTTGGAAAAAACCTTCAAGATCATCAAGTCCAACCATCAACCCAACACACCATGCCCACTAAACCACATCCTGAAGTGCCACGTCTACACGTTTTTTGAACGCTTCCAGTGATGGTGACTCCACCACCTCCCTGGGCAGCCTGTTCCAATGCTTGACCACTCTCTCGGTGAAGAAATTCTTCCTAATATCTAGTCTAAACCTCCCCTGGTGCAACTTGAGGCCATTTCTTCTTGTCCTATCGCTAGTTACTTGGAAGAAGAGACCAACACCCACCTCACCACAACCCCCTTTCAGGTAGTTGTAGAGAACAATAAGGTCTGCCCTCAGCCTCCTCTTCTCCAGACTGAACCGCCCCAGTTCCCTCAGCCACTCCTCATAAGACTTGTGCTCCAGACCCCTCACCAGCTTCGTTGCCCTTCTCTGGACACGCTCCAGCACCTCAATGTCCTTCTTGTAGTGAGGGGCAACCAGCATTTTATGTGCCGGGATTTTTCAGCAATTTAGGACAGGAAGCGAACTGGTATCAGGTGATCGACGCTGCAGATGGGTCTTTAAGCAGCCAACATGGAAATGGAGTTTGGCAAAGCTACCGCGACTAACAGCCTTTCTTTTTTTTTTTTCTTTTTTGTGAGAAATGCCATTTTTAGATACAGTTGGAGAAATGTTGCCTTCTGCCTGCTACGAGCAGGTGTACAGATGTCGACAGCAAGTTCAGGCGAGTGCCAGGTACTCGAGAGTTGTCACTGGGTGTGTAAGCTGCTGAACACCACCTCCACGCTTTTGCAAGAAGCAGGTTTTATTTTTTGCTGAGGTTTCCAACAAACTGCTTCTCTAGCAGACCCTGTCTTTGGGCTCAACAGCTCAGCACAGCCTGATTTTTATTTCATCTTTGTTTCTAAGTTAAGCCCTCTATGCCAGGCCAGATTCTAAGGGAGGAAAACGGTAGTCTCTGACTCACCAGTGCGGCTCCCGATGAGCTGCCCAGGAGACAGGTACAGCTAATCTGAAATGACGCCTGGTAACTGCAACATGTAATTTCAGGCTCAAGGCACCAATTTCCCAGTCAGTTTGTAGCTACACTGTGTTAGCGTAACGGGTTCTCTGCACAATTATTACAACACTTAGTAAGTTATTCATTTCCGAGAGAGCTAAGAAACGTTGTAAATGATTTTCATTTTAAAGAAAGCAGGCATATACCCCTTTGGAAGAAACAAATAGCAAAGTTTCGCCCCCATATTCTTTTTATTATTAATATTTCACAAATAATATTATTCGTCCATTAGTAATAAAATATCTTTGCTTTTAAAAAATTTAATAAACAGGCGAGTATTTAAAACCCAGGTGTGTGTGCCTTTGTGGCAACAGCATGCATCAAGCACAAGCAGTTTGAATATTTTATACTTCATAATTTTTTTCTTAAATAATTAACTAGCTTTAACTAGCGATTGTCCAGTCCTACCAGTGCTGCGGGTTTAACTGCACATTACATCTCCGCGTGTTCCTTTGGCAGCTCTGCTCCTCCCCGCTCTGAATCCAGACAGAATACATCCAGAAGCCCTGCGCGATTTTTAACTTCAAGATCTGTTTCCTACTTCACCCTGAAGAACAATATAAATCCATTTCCTACAGCTTTCCTTCCCGCAGCAAACCCAAACCGCTCCACTTAACACCTCTAGTGTTCACCGGATGGACGCGTTCAGCCTAGTATCTCTTAGCGCAGTGGAGAAACCTCCTAGCTCCAGTTGGGAATGTGGGCTCATTTGATTCCCTCTTGCAGGCCTCTTGCAGTCCAGAAATGAAGAGGTTAAAATCCCATAGCTTGGTTCGATTACTGAGTTGCTGGCAGAAATGCAGAGCTGGACCAGGAGACGAGGCATACTGCACCACTGAAGAGCTGCACCCCTTGGATAATGCACTGAAATTAAACCCTTGCTCCTCGTCACTGGCTTGGAAAAGAAAGCTCTCCCAAAACCTTTTCAAAAAAAACTACTGCCAAGAATGACCCGGTCTATAATTACCAACCCATAGCATAGTCCGGTGCTGAAGGATATATAAGTGTACATATATTTAGATGCATAAAGATTCACATAAGGACTTGGTGGCATTTGCGGCATTTGCCAATGCACTGCTTAGAATTTCCATATTTGCCTATACACAGCAAGTGTCCCATGGCTACTACATTCCTCTGCAAAATCTGAGCATTAGTGGCATTAAAATTATTACTTCCTTAAACTGAAATGCTAAAAATCTAAAAGAGAGTATTCCGATTTCAATTCAGTTTCAAGCAATCATTCCAGCAATTAGTTTTGACTTGGTGGTAATTAAGAGATTTGGTAACATTGTTTTCCTACAAAAGAAAAACCTAACCCCCCAACTTGTGACAACACTTTCCATCTAATTTCTCTTTGTGTATTTATAGAACTATAGAAACAGGAAAATAATATATTGACAAAAAGATCTAACAACACTTGGAAACACTTAACTCCAACAACTACAACACTTGAAACAAGGGCGCACTGAGCAAAACCAGGTCTGTTTTTTGCTTGGTAATATTTCACACTGGTGGAGATTGCTTTGAAAATACTCTATCCAATTCGAATATCCACATTTTCTAAAGGATGTTAAAAAACATCGCTGAACCTCTGAAAACAGGCACACATACTGTCCAACTTTTAAAAATGAAAAAGAATTACAAAGAAACCATTTTAGGAACTTACAGTTTTAATACAAGAAAACACTAGCAGGTGATATCACTGCACTTTACGATTATAGTAGCACAGTGAGGAGAAAATACCTTTCCCATACAAAGGGTCTTTTGTACAGCAGTCAAAGAATGACCGAAGTTCAGGGGAATCTGAGGGCAATAAATTAAAAACTGAAAAAACCCCTAATCTTTATTTAGGAGAAGGATTATTAACTATTGGAAGAGATTAAACAAAATCATGGTAAATTTACTGTTGCCAGAAAAGTTAGGGCAGAAGCAGGATGACTCCTTGAGTGACTTTCCCAGCCCTATTTACACATGATGTCGGGACTGCTGGTGAG